>NW_021175823.1:0-5317 GCF_002162155.2 Triticum dicoccoides
TGAGCTGAAGGATCTGCTCGAGCGAGCATTTATCTCAGAAGATCACCATGCGTTAATGGCTACGGTGATTGAAGGGATTTCATCCGCTGAGAATGGATTGCATGAAGCCATCAGAAGTTTACTGACAGGTTTTGAGGTACGCAAAATGATGTACCTTCTGACAGTTCCGCATATAAAATGCGCCCTGTGTAGATAGTAGCCTCCGAGGCTCGGTGTGTTGTCAAAAATGACAGCGTGCTGAGCATCATAATCCCAGGTATAATGTGTCGCCCTTCCTATGCAGGTGGCGAAGGGTCCGGTGGCTAGCCGGACTGATGAATTTGCCGAACTAAAGCGGCAACTTGACGTGGCAGATGTCGACATCGCGCTTGTCAATAGGCGACTTGACGAGTCACAAGGTATGCAATTTCCCCGCGGACACCTGTTAAAGGAGCTTGATGCCCGTGCCTTACAACAAGTATGCTTGACGCAGATGGTGCCACTGCCAAGGAGCAGGCCAGAAAGAGTGACGCGGCTGCCTTAAAGGCGGCCGAAGAGCTAAAAGCCGAACAGGCTGCTCACTGCCAAAGCAAGAAGGAGACGGCCGAGATGGCCGTGGAGTTGAAAAATGCCACCGACCGCTGCAAGCTTCTTGAGAAAGAAGATCGGGAAGTACGAGAGGACCTAAAGAAGGCCACTGCCGAGGCCAAGGATGCTCGCTCTGCGATGAGAGCTATGAAGGAGGAGCTGCATCAGGACGGAGATATCGCGGCTGGAAAGCCCTTTCTGCTGCGGACGAGATTCTTGGACCCTAATTATGCTCAGTTGGCCCAGCTGTGGAGTGCGAAAGATGCTTATCTGGACTTGGCGGCAAGTGCGGCGGACGCGGCCGAACACTTCCGAGATCGAGAGGATCATGAAACGGGAAAGGTTTTTTGGTCGCAGTTCCATAATCCAGAGCGCCCACTTCCATTAACCGATCGCTTGGCCGAATGGGCGGAGCTGAATAGGTTATCCGGACTTGCCATGAAGGATGTCGTGAGTCTTTTGTGGCCGAAGAGGCCCGAGCCAAAGAGTTATTTTGGCTTGGTGCAGCAGTTCCTTGGTGCGGTGCCGCATATCAATGCAATGAGGAGATCGGCATGCATAAAGGGTGCGCGGATGGCTCCTGCCCGTGTCAAGACATACTGGGCGGAGATGGAGGACACCGATGTTGCAACCCAAGATTCGGACGGAAGCCGAGTACCTGTTGAGCACTATTTTCAGGAAGTTCTGCAGGGCGCTCGTTCAATAGAGACGCAGTGCTCGAAGGATATTATGTTCGAATAACATGTATTATTGTGAAACAATGTTTTGATGAAATATAAAAGCTTTTTATACTTGTGCCTTCAAGAATTAAAATACCTCCTGTGCGGCCGTTGATGTATATGTGTATATAACCTGAAAGATGGCAGTCTTCGGCTTTAGCCCCCACACATATAATGCGGGGGTGTTTGCAAAAAGGCGCATTTTCACACTTGATCCAACGTCTTGGTCCTATAAAGGAGGTGGTAGCGCAGCAAACTAGGCAACGGGACTATAATGCTTTATCATTTTCACTTAGCCATAGGAGTTTGATAGTGGGGCTACTATATAGCCCCTAGGGGCACCGCACTCACCCGAATTCGGGGCGCGTATGTGCCTAACCGGGAAACGGCCCTTCGTCAATGCAAAGGAATCCTATAGATTCCGGCGGGTCATCGAGTGGTTGACCAGTCTCACGCTATATCATGACAGTCAGTTTTCGGCTTTCTCTACTGAGGTGCTCGCCTGGCCGAACCGGGGCACAATCGCAGTAGTTCTCCTGGTGTCGCGTTAGCCGATAAAGCGGAACGTAAGGCAGCAAAACACAGGAGCCGGGCAAACCCAAAATTTAACCAAAGACATGATTCGGAGCTGATGCATATAAGGCCTAACTCGAGACGCCGAACACTCCCTAGGGTATTCGGTCTTTATGAAAACGGGCCGAACAACGCCCTTTGTACTAAGCCCCTTGTGTCCAGGTATGCGCAAAATTCTGACGTGGCCTATGCCGAAACGCCAGCTTCCTCTTCGGTTATAGTAAGAAACCAGGGGGTGTGTATCAACAAGAGACAGTAAAAAAGGTTTATGCATGGTCTTAATCTGAAAAGAATCCTTGCAACGGGTCCCTACTGCATGTCTACGCCTGTGTCTCCATTGTGCCGTATCCTGGACGGGTGTCGCGCGGTGCTCATCTCTAAAAGAGAGGAACTTAGTTGAAAAAGGTCGTCCGAAAATGTACGTTATATTAAATAAACAAAGTACGTTTCAAAAAATGAATAAAATTGAGCTTTATTGTCTCTTGTTGTATATGCGCGGAGCCCCTAGTGCGGGGGGTGCGGCTGGTAAGCCCCTGTATGTTTACGTCGGACTCGTCTAACCGTGTCCGGGGTCTGAATGACCTATTTAGGTGCTTGGATTAGTGGAGCCGGTTTTAGTGTGTGGCTGTCGAGGCAGTCACACAATCTTCCGTGCTCGAGGAACACTCGATATTTCCCTTTAAGGAGATGATGCCTCGTGGGCCGGGCATTTTGAGTGTGATGGATGCATAATGCAGTATTGCATTAAAGCGGGAGAAAGCTTCGTGCCCCAGTAGTTCTTGATAGCTACTTGTAAATGGGGCGAGGTGGAAGGTTAACTTTTCGCGGTGGAAGTTGTCGGGTAAGCCGAACACAACTTCTAGCAATAGAGAGCCCGTACAATGGGCATATCGGCCTGGCATTACCCCTTGAAAGGAAGTATTGCTATGGCGAATTTTGGTTGGGTCTATCCCCATTTTTCGGATTGTGTCCTGATATAGCAGCTTTAGATCACTGCCGCCGTCCATTAGGACTTGTGAAAATTGGAGTCCGTCGATTATCGGATCTAATATCAAGGCAGTCCATCCTGCATTCCGGATACTTCTAGAGTAATCCTGATGGTCGAAGGTGACTGGTTTTGACAACCAGTGGCGGGACTCCTCTGGGATAGGCCGTATGGCGTGTATCTCTGTGGGCGTCGTCCTGTTTTTCACTTTTGTCACGTAAAGTGAGTTTACTGTTTTGACTTCTTGTGGGAAATTCTTTTGTTTTCCGGTGCTCTGCTTGTGGGGTTCGTCATCGTCTTCTCTTTGTGTGTCGAGCC
Source organism: Triticum dicoccoides (assembly GCF_002162155.2). Taxonomy (NCBI): domain Eukaryota; kingdom Viridiplantae; phylum Streptophyta; class Magnoliopsida; order Poales; family Poaceae; genus Triticum; species Triticum dicoccoides. The sequence continues at coordinate 3,163 of NW_021175823.1, forward strand.
CCTTGTGTTCGTCGTTGAGTTTGCCGGACTGCTTGAAGACCCAACAATCTCTGTGGGTATGATTTGCAGGCTTCCCGGGGGTACTGTGGATTTGGCATACCTTGTCCAAGATTTTGTTTAAGTTAGATAGCTCGTCCCTGTTATCCTTAGGGGCAGTTTTTTATGATTCTACCGTGAGCTTTTGAATCCAGCGTTGACTGCCGTGCTCTTCAGGCTATTGCCCGTGGTCCGACGCTGTTCTTTGCTGCGTCGCGGTTTCCCGTTTCCATCCCTGACTTCGGATGTACTTGGTTCGCTGGTACTGCATCTTGCTAGCCAGCTATCCTCTCCTGCGCAAAAGCGGGTCATGAGGCTTGTTAATGCGGCCATTGTTCTTGGCTTTTCTTGGCCGAGGTGTCTGGCGATCCATTCGTCTCGAACGTTGTGTTTGAAAGCTGCTAAGGCTTCGGCGTCCGGACAGTCGACTATTTGGTGCTTTTTAGTGAGGAATCTGTTCCATAATTTTGGGGATGACTCTCCGGGTTGTTGAGTTATGTGACTTAAATCCTCTGCATCCGGAGGGCGGACGTAGGTCCCTTGAAAATTTGCCAGAAAAGCATCTTCGAGCTCTTCCCAACTTCCAATGGTGTTTTCGGGGAGGCTATTGAGCCAATGCCGGGCTGGCCCTTTGAGCTTGAGGGTTAAGTATTTTATGGCGTGGAGGTCATCTCCTCTAGCCATGTGTATGTGGAGGATGTAATCCTCAATCCAGACTCCAAGATCTGTTGTTCCGTCATATGCCTCTATGTTTACGGGCTTGAATCCCACTGGAAATTCATAATCCAGAACCTCATCGGTGAAACATAGGAGATGTGCGGCACCCCGATATTTAGGTGTACCGTAATATTCGGATACTTGACGTGTTGCATTGTTTGCTAGAGCTTGCTTTCTTGGCCCGTAAATGGATCTAATTGGGCCATCTTTTTGATGTGAATCTGTGTGCAGATCGCGTGCCGGCTTTTGTGCGGTGCCGTTTGCCGCTCTATGTTTGCCATGGGTCGTTTAGCCGACCAGGTGGTCTCCTTGTTCTTTGATTGCAGTGGCTCTACGGCCTCCTCATCAAATTCTGGCAGTAGTTTTCGCTTCGGGTAGCTCTTTGTTCGGCGACTATCGTCGTATTTGTCTGCGGTGCTGAGTACTTTGCTCCATCTGATTCTGAGCACATATTCCGCTGTTCTAAGCTGCCGCTTCTGCTTTTTCAGGCTACGTGCAGTGGCAACGAGCCTTTTGTGGAGGTTCTTTTGCTCCGGTAACTTGTCCGGCATTAGATCGCCTAGACTGTTATCTTCGCCGGTGACGGATTGTTTATCCATATTGTCCTGTTCGGACGGTTGCTCGATAGCATGTTCATCATCCACCGGTTCGCCCTGCTCTATGGCTGGGTATGTATGGCTGCTGTGTTTGTCGAGGCGGGACTTTGAGCGGCGCTTACGTTGCTGTTTTGACTGCTTTTCGAGGGGATGATCCTGCGTGTCGTCCCGTTGTTCCTCGTCGTCGTTTCCTTTAGGGGTATCCACCATGTATACGTCGTGAGATGAAGTGAGTGTCCAGTGCCTTATGGGTGCTAGTTCATGATTATCTCCTACATCGTCGTCCATATCGTCGATGTCTTCGGAGTCGAAATCGAGCAAGTCGTTTAATCTTTCAATGGTGGCTACGAAGTGGGTGGTGGGTGGGCTCTGAATTTATTTGTCGTCCGCATCCCAACCTTCCTGACTATAGTCCGGCCAGGGCTCTCCTGATAAAGAGAGAGACTTTAGTGAATTTAGGATATCGCCAAAGGGCGAGTGCTGAAAGATGTCAGCGGCGGTGAATTCCATGACCAGCGCCCAATCGGATTCGATTGACAGGGGCGCAGAAGGTTCGGAGTCCGGAGAGGAGTCCGGCACCTTGGAGTTATGAGCCTTGCAAAGGACAGGGATGGTGTTCGGCTCAATCGCCGTAGAGATCGCAGCCCCTGAGGCGGTGTCCAGCCACCAGTCCTCGATCGGCGCAGTCGGCTCCGAGCTAAGGGTCGGAGCGGACATAGGTGCGGCCTCCAGGGCACTGTTCGGCCACAGAGCTAGGTCATGCCCGTTGTAACAGTGCGGCACACTTGGCTATGGCTCGAACCCGT
>NW_021175823.1:5424-6503 GCF_002162155.2 Triticum dicoccoides
GAAGATCAAGTCTCCGCGGGCGTCAGCCGTGTAGTTCAAACTTCCAAATCTGACTTGCTGGCCAAGGGCGTAGCTTTCAATCTGCTCCAGATGGCCAAGCGAATTGGCCCGCAGTGCAAAGCCGCCGAATACGAAGATCTGTCCGGGGAGAAAAGTCTCGCCCTGGACCGCATCATTGTTGATGATCGGAGGAGCCATCGGGCCTGAAGATGACGACACAGAGGAACTCTCAATGAAAGCACCAATGTCGGTGTCAAAACCGGCGGATCTCGGGTAGGGGGTCCCGAACTATGCGTCTAGGCGGATGGTAACAGGAGACAAGGGACACGATGCTTTTACCCAGGTTCGGGCCCTCTTGATGGAGGTAAAACCCTACTCCTTCTTGATTGATATTGGTGATATGGGTAGTACACGAGTAGATCTACCACGAGATTAGAGAGGCTAAACCCTAGAAGCTAGCCTATGGTATGATTGTTGTTCGTCCTACGGACTAAAACCCTCCGGTTTATATAGGCACCGAAGAGGGTTAGGGTTACACAGAGTCGGTTACAACGGTAGGAGATCTACATATCTGTATCGCCAAGCTTGCCTTCCACGCCAAGGAAAGTCCCATCCAGATACGGGACGAAGTCTTCAATCTTGTATCTTCATAGTCCCGGAGTCCGGACGAAGATGATAGTTCGGCTATCCGGACACCCCCTAGTCCGGGACTCCCTCAGGCGTCAAGATCCCTATGCCCACAAATGGCCATCTATGCACCGATGAAAATGGTAAAGACTTTTATCAAAAGGTATACCACTCCATGATTGGCTCTTTATTGTATCTATGTGCATCTAGGCTGGATATTATGCTTAGTGTTTGCATGTGTGCCCGATTTCATGCTACACCGAAGATATCGCACCATAAGGCTGTGAAGCATATTCTTCGATATCTAGCTCACACTCCAACACTTGGATTATGGTATCCCAAGGGCTCTTCTTTTGATCTCATTGGATATTCTGACTCTGACTATGCTGGTGATCGAGTGGATCGCAAGTCAACATCAGGCACATGCCATTTCCTCGGACGATCCTGAGTAT
>NW_021175823.1:7503-10507 GCF_002162155.2 Triticum dicoccoides
TACAGCATTCACTTATAGCTAATTCTTCAAGTTGCTTTTTCAACTAAGTGAATGTGATCGGACCCGTTCCCCCTCTATGCTAAACTTAACCCAGTCTGTTCACTACTTCTTCATGAGCATTCTATTTGAAACCCGTTCAAAATCTTCACTATGTCCTTGACAGCTGAAGAATTTGCGAACGAAATGTTTAAATTTTATTATCTAACTTTTCGGCTTTTGTTTCTCAAATCCTTCTCTATCCCATGACTAGATTAAACAACTCACCCACGATCTCACACGATCTCCACCTCTTTGTACGTGGGTGACACATGTCACTAGGATGGCCTGGGTCAGGGGCACGTTCGTCCAAATTCTTCGGACGAACAGTTTTTCACTTCCTTATAAATACCCCTCCCCTTGCACCTCAGTTCATTTACTCTACTCGACCTCTCTCTCTATCTCTCCTGCTCGACCTCTCTGAACTAGCGCCGCCACTAATCTCCATCATCGCCGGTGAGGAAGGGCTTAGCTGCCTCGACCTCGTCGCCGTCGTACTCGCGCCGGCCGCGGAAATCTTCACCTCCGCCGCCATCGTAGCTATCTTCCTTCGCCAAGTTAGGGCGTGGAAGATCTGAACGGACGAGCTTCTCCAGTTCATCTCTCTATTCATCGCGTTCTTCGTCAAGGGTAAATAAAACTCGCTTTTACTGCCCTTGTTGATTCTGATGATTTACACAAAATCTTCAAAAGGTGTTTATTCTTCAATCTTCACAGTCCTAAACACCACAGTTGCATCTGTTCTTAATCTTTCTCTCTAAGATGTACTTTTCTTTAAGATTCCTCAATTGTGAGGATTTCCAATCTATACAACTATGGAACCTAAGACAAGAACTCTTAGTGAAATTCTTCAAGACTCCCTGGTCAAATTCCTCAAACTTGATTCTTTAAAAAAAAATTCTGAGAACACATATGACCTCTTCAAATTCTCTGCACCTATACACTATTCAAAGGTACACATGTCTGCTGTTGAATCACTAGGTTTTCATCAACTTAACTCATATGCAGCGTTCCTTGAAGAAAAAGTGCATACTTCCTCAGAGACATCTATTGTTCAGAATCCTCAGCTGAAGAAAATGGCCGAAGAAAAGCATCCTCAGAAGCGAGGCAAGAGGCCTGAGACAAACATGGCATTCGAAATCCCTGAAGATATCTATGCAAATTACTGCACTCCTGATGAGGCCACTCATGGCAAGGAGAATAAAAATTAGCACAAAGTGCGCATTCAGCGGATTGAACGAAGATGGGCATGGGAATGGAGGGATTACCGCTATGTCACTCCTAAGTACATGAAGAAATTCGCTGCAAATCCTCCATGGCCAAGACCTCCAATGGCACCAGGCCAAGAAGCCGATCCCTCAAGCATCAGAAGAGGTGAGGAATTTCCAAAAGAATGGGCCAAGCGCTAAAGGAAATTTGGTAAATTAGCAAAGGAGGTAGTGAAGAAATTCAACGAAGATTCTGCTGCTGCTGCTGCTGAAGCATCTGCTAGTCAGCCTAAGAAGGCTATGAAGAGGAAATATGTTGTGAAGCCATCTTCCTCTGCAATGCCCTCACGTCCCAGCTCCTCAATGCCCTAATGACCCAGCTCCTCCAAGCCCTCAGGTTCTTCTGCTCAAGCAAATCCCTCAGCTGTACCAACAAAGTCCTCGGCACTAGTGCATCTTGCCACGTGCCAAAGGACTACATGCTTTTCAATTGCTTCAGGAGCTTCAGCAAGTTCCTCAGTACAGCCGCAACTGCTGAAGAAAAAGGTCACTACTGGATGCGGCAGAAGGCAAAGTCCTCACAAGAAGCAGGTCGCCTTTGAAGTTCCATCATCTGAAGACGAAGCTGATGATGAAGAATTGGCTCAAATCATCAGAGACCGACAAAACCGGGCCGCTAGTGCCAAAGGCAGTGTTGTGCCGCTCTTGCTGGATCCAAAGAAGATCCTTGACTACATCGATCTTTGTCATAAAGATCCCAACACACCACTTCCTGATCTGAACCTCACACCAGGCCAAAGTCACGTGTTGAATACTTTCATTGTCGAAGAAAAATGGAAGTTTGAAAAGGCGAGATCAGTGAAGAAAGCTCAGTATAGAAAGGAACATTATCTAAAGAAGAATGTTTTGAAAATGACTACTGAAGAACTTGTGACTATACAGTCGGAAATCAAAGCTCTCAGTGATGAATTTGACGCATACAAAGCTGATTGGCTAAGAGCCAAAGTCAGAGCAACTGAAACAGTTGTGCCTGAAGAATCTGTGCCTCTTTCATTTGCTCCTCCTGCACAATCTTCGCAGATGAAAATCACCCTCCTTCCTTCTGCATCAGAAGCGAAGAAAACAAAGGCTGCCGAAAGGGCGGCAGCTAAGAAGAGGAAAGCAACTGATGCCTCAGAGTCTTCAGCTCATAAGAAAATGAAGACTTTGACGAGCTATTTTGAGAACCCCATTGATGTTGTTCCAGAGAATGTCATGCCATCAAAGGACATTGTTCCTTTTGGTGAAGAATATGTCATCACTGATGATAATGATGAAGAAGATCCTTCTGGTGCTACGTTAGAGCAATTGGATGAAGAAATTGAAGTGGATAATATCCCTTCACCGCTACAAGTATCATCACCGCTGCCTCAGTTCACTACTGAAGAGGCCGGTGTTGAAGAAGTTGAAGCTGACGAAGAGGATGTGGACATCGGGTCTACGACTCCAGTAATGAATGACGATTTTTAGGAAATTCATCCTCCCAATTCTCCATTGTTCACTCCTCTGCAGCAAATTCCTTAGTCCCCCATGCACACTGAAGAAATTCATACAGACTCTGATCAAGGCCAAGCTTCACTTCACTCCATCCCCAAAAAAATTCCAGCCACTAGTGCTGATAAATTGAGAAGAAGACGGCAGAAGAAACTGCTCCAGAGATTCTTCAGCCTAAGGCTCCAGAGGCTGCGCTTGAAATGGTTGTGAAGACTTCAACTATAAAT
>NW_021175824.1:0-1120 GCF_002162155.2 Triticum dicoccoides
GAGCCGAAGGCAATCGTATTCAAGCACCAAATTCAAGTTTGAATCGGCATCTAAAGGAACCGAAAGTGCTCAGGCGTCAAGCCTGTTAAGGTTTGTCGGTTACAATTCCACTCGGCATACCGAGGCAAATTTAAAGTATCGAGCCAGAAGAAGTTTTTTACCCCTCCTGTGGAGGGCTGGAAGGTGCAACGAATTCATCAAGGTCAATTCCGTCGGCGATCCGAGTGGCAGCTGCAAGGAAAGTTTCCATAAAGGACCTGAAGTCGTGCTTCTTGGTATTGGCCACCCGAAGGGCCGCCAGCTTCTCTTCTCGCGCATCTTTGCAGTGGACTCGAGCCAGACACAGAGCGACATCTGCACCACACCGAGCCGAGGACTTCTTCCACTCCTGCACTCGACCAGGGATCGTGTTCAAGCGGGCCATCAGCGACTCAAGGTCATTCTGAAGTGTCTCCTCAGGCCAGAGCGTCGAGTCGATGCGAGATGTGGCGGCCTTCAGCCTTGCGAGATAGTCCTCGACAGCTGCAACACGAGACTCCAGTCGGAAAACATCCATGGCAACTTCGTCGTTCACCAGAGAATTGACGGGGTCGAGGTTTGGCTCCAGTCGGCTGGTTTCTTCTTCAAAGTTTTGACAAAATTCTGCAAGGATGATCACTAAGTCAAGGGGATAGCGAATGGAAAAAGCCACAATTGGAAATATTTGCCAAACATGGAGGTTTACCTTCAAGCATAAGAAACAGCTTCTTGGCAAGGCCACTCAGGAAGGCCTCCAGTTCAGTTTTCTTCTCAGTCAATTTGCTGACTTGGTCGGTCAGGGCAGCTTTATCAGTCTTCAGTCGACTGACCTCCTTGTTGGCAATCCCAAGAGCAGCTTTCAGATTGGTATTGTCTTGTTCGAGCTTGGTGACTGAAGCTAACTTCTCGTCAGCAAGCTTGATCTTCTCAGCTAGCTCAAGGTCTTTCTTCTGCTGGGCCTCCCTTACCTTACCTGCAAGTTACAGCAAGATCAGATTTTGAAACAAGCAAGGGGAAAAGCAGTCGTCAGGGTCTCACCAAACATACCTTCGGTCTCCTCCTTTGCCTTTGTCAGCTTCTCCTGAACCAGCTTCAAGCTCAG
>NW_021175825.1:0-1070 GCF_002162155.2 Triticum dicoccoides
GACAACAAATATGCTATCCCTCCCCTTCTTTGTTCGAGGTAAACCTAAAACAAAGTCCATAGATATATCCTCCCAAGGAACACTAGGTACAGGCAAAGGCATATATAAACCATGAGGATTGAGTCGTGACTTAGCTTTTTGACATGTAGTGCATCGAGCAATAAAACGCTCAACATCCTGTCTCATCTTTGGCCAAAAGAAATGTGTAGCAAGTACGTCCTCCGTCTTCTTCACGCCAAAGTGTCCCATTAATCCTCCTCCATGCGCCTCCTGCAACAACAAAAGACGAACGGAGCTAGCTGGAATGCATAGCTTGTTAGCACGAAACACAAATCCATCGTTAACGACAAACTTGTTCCACATTCTTCCTTCTTTACAATTCTGCATGACATCTTTAAAATCAGCATCATGCACATATTGATCTTTGATGGTCTCCAAACCAAATATTTTGAAGTCAAGTTGTGAAAGTGATGAGGACATCAATACAATTGTTACACCCACAGCCCCTGCTGCTATACATACTGGACCAATTACTAGAGCTCGTGCACGCCAACTAAATTACCAGGTACTTTCGTTTCTTGGTAATGATTCTAATCTTCATGAGAATATGATGCTGCCTAAATTGGATACATTTGTTTTGCTTACAAATGAAGGGCCTAGCTTGGAGAAGGATGAACATTGGAGCAAGAACAAGCATGGAGATGATGGCATGCGCAAGGGGAATAAGAACGGAGTTACAAGTGATGATTTCAGGACTTTGAAGCCACCATAATGGGTGCATGAAGCCTTGGACGAAATATACAAGATGCCACTTCATAAATTTCGTCCCGAGGCTATTTTAGGTGCTGCGTCACCTTATTATTGGGCCAGGCCCATGTAATTTCGAAATACATAAGTATAGGCTATTTTTAGAGTCCGTATGTGTGGGGAAACAAGAGATAGGGTTGATTTCGGACTCCTCCACCAAGGGCCACGAAATTCCCCCCTCTTCCTCCATATATACAGCCCTTAGGGCATCGTTTAGACTTTGGGTTTTGTTTAGATTAAAAGTTCGCCATAGCTGCAACTTC
>NW_021175826.1:0-1714 GCF_002162155.2 Triticum dicoccoides
TTGTAGTGTTCTTGAGGCTGCACTAAAGAGTGGGGGGAAATCAGACATTAATGGTAGTGAATTATATGTTGAGCTAAATTTACTTAAAAGTTTCATTCCAAATGATAATATGGGGCCGGTTGATATCTTCAAATTTCTTAAACGGCTAGATTGTTTCCCTAATGCAACTATTGCATATAGAATTTTGTTAACTATTCCTGTGACCGTCGCATCAGCTGAGAGAAGTGTCTCCAAATTGAAATTATTGAAGTCCTATCTACGTTCAACAATGACACAAGAAAGGCTTAGTGGATTGGCTACTATAGCAATTGAAAATGATATACTGGAGGGGGTCGCTTATGAAGATCTAATTGAAGATTTTGTATCAAGAAATGCTCAAAGGATGGCACGCTTTGGCTAACAGAGTAAAAGATGGACCTGTAGCTCAAAATTCTAAGATTTTTCTCTTGTATTATGTAGTTCCTTGAGAAATCTGTACTGCTGTAGTGACTAATAAAAATAAAGTTTAAATTGCCTACTTGACTTTCTTATACATGGGGCCTAAATTGTGATTTTGCTCCGGGCCCTCAATTTCCGGGGTACGGCCCTGGAATCATACAACGCATCTACACAACATTTTCTAATTCAACTAAAAAGTGGCAGATCTTGAAAGATAATATAGATGATACAACAGGATTGACTCTCAAGTCGTTGTCATCTACTCGTTGGGAGAGTCGAATAGATAGTGTTAAAGATATAAGATTTCAGCTTTCGAACATACGAGAAGCTTTACTGCAAGTATCTGATATTGACAATGATCCAAAAACTAGCAGTGAAGCTAAATCTCTCGCGAATAATGAACTTGGTGATTTTGAATTTTTAGTAGCTATTGTTATTTGGTATGACTGTATGCCGTCAATCTGGTGAGCAAGAACTTACAATCAAAGGATATGCTTATTGATGTTGCTATTGAGCAAGTGCAGGGGCTAATTACCTTTTTTAATGGGTATAGAGACACTGGTTTTTGTAATGCATTGGAAACAGCAAAAGAAATTGCACTTGAAATGGAGATCGATCCTACATTTCGTCAAAAGCGTGAGATTAAAAGAAAGAAACAATTTGATGAAAACACAGATGATGTGTTAATTTCTTCACAACCTGCACATGAATCATTTAGGAGAAAATATTTTATTCCTGTTGTTGATCAGGCTATCAGTTCACTTACAACAAGATTTGAGCAATATGAATCATTCCAAAAGAACTTTGGTTTTTTATTTACTTCTGATAAACTAAAATCATTGGATGAGAAGAGCTTAAAATATTCTTGTAGTGTTCTTGAGGCTGCACTAAAGAGTGGGGGGAAATCAGACATTAATGGTAGTGAATTATATGTTGAGCTAAATTTACTTAAAAGTTTCATTCCAAATGATAATATGGGGCCGGTTGATATCTTGAAATTTCTTAAACGGCTAGATTGTTTCCCTAATGCAACTATTGCATATAGAATTTTGTTAACTATTCCAGTGACCGTCGCATCAGCTGAGAGAAGTGTCTCCAAATTGAAATTATTGAAGTCCTATCTACGTTCAACAATGACACAAGAAAGGCTCAGTGGGTTGGCTACTATAGCAATTGAAAATGATATACTGGAGGGGGTTGCTTATGAAGATCTAATTGAAGATTTTGTATCAAGAAATGCTCAAAGGATGGCACGCTTTGGCTAACAGAGTAAAAG
>NW_021175827.1:0-1687 GCF_002162155.2 Triticum dicoccoides
AAAAAAAAAACAAAAATCCCAGCCACAGAAATGCTGACGCGTGGATACCTATCGGTCCCGATTGGTGCCACCAACCGGGATCAAAGGGTCTCCTGCCTGGGCTTCGCGCACAGGCCACGTGGAGGCCCATCTGTCCCGGTTCTGGATTGAACTGGGATTAAAGGGACAGGGCATTAGTACCGACCCTTTAGTCCTGGTTCAGGAATCGGGACAAAAAGCCCTTACAAGCCGGAACAACAGGCCCTTTTTCTACTAGTGACGCCGACCGGCTCAGGCGTGGCGAGCTGCTGCTTGAACACGTCAAGCAGCCAAATCGAGCTGCGCGGCTAGACCGAGCTACTTGGCGTCGTCTCCGTCTGTGTTGCGTTGCAGCTACTGCTTGTTTCGTGTCACGCGGGAAAGGGAGGAAGTTCTCCGCGGTAACGACGATCGAGGAGGACGCAGCGGGATACCTAGGTGGCTGCCGTCGAGAAGTCCTTCCCCGTCAGTACTCAGGAGACCAACACTGATCTGAACAAGACTGTAATCACAGGAGATCGAGGCATCCACACGCTCGATTACTCAGATACTCCGAGCAAAGCCTCGACACAGCGAGCACAAGTTTCCATCTCGCATGCTTAAGTCAAGTCGAGATTTAATGAAGTTTCCTGAGAATCCTTGAAACGCATTGGGAGAAGTATGCGTGTTGAATGATCAACATTTTGCAACAGTGTTCTCAGCGAGTGGGGACATATATTGGCACTAGCAGACTTCATTCTTGGCGGTCTCAGTTTTTCAGGATGAAAACCCTCAGGCTGACCTTCTCCCGGGTTGTGCCTGGTAATGGCGGCTTCTTAGTCGTTCCCTTGCTGAAGGCATTGCTTGGAGACTAGACCTTCTTCAGGGTGAAAATACAGGATCCGACTATGATAGTTGGATTGATCGTACGACGATGGTGCTTTCGCACTTTTCCTTCGAGAGGTGTCGTTTTGGAGAACCTTTTACGGAGTATAGGTGTCGTCACTGCTGGTGGTGCTCTTGCTGCGGTGACTCTCTGATAGTTTTGGCGGAGACTTTGTTTTCTTTTTTCTTCTTCTTTTATTTTTTCAGCCATGTGCATCCTTAATGTCTAGACTTGCTCCAGATGTTATGTTGTTGCAGAGGTTGTATGTAATTGATTTCAACTTGATATTAATATATTCTCCTTTAAAAAAAAGGTTTTGATGCTTGTTAAAGGAGAAATCTTGATGTTTTGCTGATTCAGTTTATGCTGTAAAAGACTTTGTCCAATCTGTGATGAGGATATACATGTTGGAGAGAGTGTCAGTTTAGCAATGGCCTATTATATTGTATTTAAAGGTTATTGTCGAATAATCAAAACTAACACATGGCACTTATCTATGCACGAAATTGACAAAGAAGCAGAATCTAGGAGTATTTGAAATGGAATCACGAAATGAACTAATAGTTACACCCGCAGCTCGTGCCTAGGTGATACAGACACATAGTATCTGGCGCTTATTAAGCTACCAACTGAATTCAGAATACAACACAGCTTCATTTCAAAAGGAAACAAGTAATCTAAATACAGCTATGAAGAATTACTCTGGCCTTTTATTTGTCAGTTCATTCTGTTTGATGCCTCAAGGAGTTTTCATCCTTCAAACAGCTCTCCCAACATCTCCTCCCTTCTCTCGTCAACGGCCGG
>NW_021175827.1:2913-3414 GCF_002162155.2 Triticum dicoccoides
AAAAAAAGGTTTTGATGCTTGTTAAAGGAGAAATCTTGATGTTTTGCTGATTCAGTTTATGCTGTAAAAGACTTTGTCCAATCTGTGATGAGGATATACATGTTGGAGAGAGTGTCAGTTTAGCAATGGCCTATTATATTGTATTTAAAGGTTATTGTCGAATAATCAAAACTAACACATGGCACTTATCTATGCACGAAATTGACAAAGAAGCAGAATCTAGGAGTATTTGAAATGGAATCACGAAATGAACTAATAGTTACACCCGCAGCTCGTGCCTAGGTGATACAGACACATAGTATCTGGCGCTTATTAAGCTACCAACTGAATTCAGAATACAACACAGCTTCATTTCAAAAGGAAACAAGTAATCTAAATACAGCTATGAAGAATTACTCTGGCCTTTTATTTGTCAGGTCATTCTGTTTGATGCCTCAAGGAGTTTTCATCCTTCAAACAGCTCTCCCAACATCTCCTCCCTTCTCTCGTCAACGGCCGGCA
>NW_021175827.1:3647-4522 GCF_002162155.2 Triticum dicoccoides
AACAAAGCACTGGCGCTACCGCGGGGTCACCAGGGTGTCGGTGCGCGATGGGAGGCGGACGTCCTTCTGGCTCGACTCCTGGCTCCCGTTGTGGGCCTCTCGCGGTGGCTCTCTCTGTACTACACTCACGCACGACGGTGAAGGAGGTCACGGTGTGGCATGTGAGTGCGCGCGGCCTGGACAGTGTGCTGGTGCCCAGGCTTACCACTGCGGGCGCCGTGGAGCGGGCTGCCCTTCTGGTCATGATTGACGACAATGCTACGAGCCCTGGTGACGATGAGCGCAGACCGATGTTGTGCTCGGGCGCCCGTGGGAGCCTCGTAACGGCGGCTGTCTACGCCCTGGAGAGGTTCGGCAGCGTGCATGCGTCGTTCGCGGCGTTCCTTTGGGGGTGTGCTGCTCCCTCCCGCGTTCGCTTCTTCGGGTGGCTCCTGATCCAACAACGGGTCAACACAAGAGACGTCCTGCTGTGGAAAACCATCGTCACGACGGAGGGGGCTGCTTGCCCTGTCTGTTCGTGCGAGCTGGAGAGGGCGGACCACATGGTGTTTGATTGTCCTTTCGCCCGATCGTTCTGGCGGGCTGTGGGGGTCGACGTGGTCGACAAAGGCTACCAGGTGGGCGCGCTTCAGGATCTTGACGTTCGAGGGGTGGTCGGCGATACTGCTTGCGCTACCTTCTCCCTTCTGTGCTGCTGGCAGCTTTGGAAGCACAGGAATGCCGTGGTCTTCCGTGGGGGTGGTGCCCTCCCTCGCCCGTCTTCTCGCGTGCTGTAGGGAAGACTCGGCCCTGTGGCGAGGACGCCTGAAAGTAGCTGAACGGGCTTGCGTTGATAGATGGCTGCAGGTGTTCTCGCACCCTGGGAGGTAGCCCGC
>NW_021175828.1:0-948 GCF_002162155.2 Triticum dicoccoides
AGAGGACAAGGGTGATCAAGAAGCCGAGAGGGTCCATTGGTTTCGGGCCCAATGCGTGGTAGTAGCTGAATCATGGATCACAAACACAGAACTCAGTTCCTGAGGACGGCTGCAATGAGACAACCCACCATGTACTCCTACATGGCCTCTCACCGCTACCTTTACCAAATCGTGTTCACACACTTAGCTCACACACAGTAGGACATGTTCACACGCCTCTGATTCATCCCTGATGAATCAGACCTGACTCAACTCTAAGCAGTAGCAGGCATGACAAACAAGCATGAATGAGTAGGCACATCAGGGCTCAAACAACTCCTACTCATGCTAGTGGGTTTCATCTAATTACTGTGGAATGACAGGTCATGCAGAGGATAAAGGGGTTCAGCTACCGCAGCAAGTAACAGATGAATTGATATTGTCCTAATGCAGTAAAAGAGAGCAGGAGCGAGAGAGTAGGATTGTATCGGAATGAACAAGGGGGTTTTGCTTGCCTGGCACTTCTGAACATAACATTGGGTCTTCATCAGTGTCAACGATCACATCATCGGTACACGTCTATCGAGAGGGGACAATTACCGGCAAATACAGAAAAACACGATCAATGCAATGCACAATATGATGCATGCTATGACATGGCAATATGAATGTGTTTTGGGCTAATGCAACTAGCGACAGATTAAATGAAGTTGGTTTGAATCCAAGATTCAAATTTAAACTCCATATGTGATTATTCAAATGCCATTTAATTGATTTGTGCTAAACAGCAGCTATAAGTTGTTCTAACATGCATGAAAATGGTACAGATGGATTCCTTGAATTTTTCTGATAATTTTTCATATATAAATTATTTAATTTGGAGTTACGGTTAATTTTCTATGATTTTTAGAAGTTTTAGCTATTTTCTGGATTTTCTGATTTATTTTAAATCCAGAAAATCATTTAATG
>NW_021175829.1:0-5145 GCF_002162155.2 Triticum dicoccoides
CTTTATCCTAAACCTTAAATATATTTTTCATAAACCTGAACATTGTTCTGCTTAATAAAAGATATATTAACTTGATAAAAGATGATGTTCTTAAAAAAATGTCGTCTAAATATACTTACGTGCGATATTGTTTTGAACATTTTATTTTTATTTTCCGTTATTTGAGATTCTATTTGTGTACCAACCCGAGACATGCTTATTGTTCTTTATGTATTAACTACTGAAAATCGTCGAGGTATTTGTGTGAATAGATATAATAGCAGAATTTAATTTAGACATTTCCATTTATAAACTCTGACTTTAAGAGTAGGAATTGCAAGAAAAATAGTTTCATAGAAGACTCCAATTTACAGTTTTTATGGTAATAACGTTTATGCCTGATGCTAAGCCACAAATTATTATTAAGAGTAATGACTAATGTTCACCTTTTTGGATTTAAAACTGGATGAATATATCAAGGAAACATGTGAAATACATCAAATAACAATTGCATGCATAATTATGAAGTTATGGTTATAACACTGGCGGGAATACATATCTCATTACTTTCCAGCTTCCACGTTTCTCTGAGAGAGAGAAAATCAAGGTTCAATGGACCAACACATGATGGTCACATGCTCTGAACATCAGGACTACCCTCTCACAGTTAGTAGCTTCCCAATACAATCTCACGGTGCAACTCAGACAACTCTGTCATTGAGAAAAAAACAATAGTCCAACCCATGTGTTGTGCAGCCAACTGTAAGTCCTTCAGACTACCACAAATTATTTTACTTACTTTTCATTTGGTTTTTGGCACCAAAAGAGAAGAAAAGCAAATACCAATAGAATTTCAGTAAGAGCTCAGTAGAGTACTACATATATTTCTCAGGCAACAAACAGAAAAGGTTTAGGGATCTTCTTTCCAAATAATGTGAAGGATTGCTATATTGTAACAAAAAAACAAAAAGTATGAACAGGAAATATAGCAACAACTACCATGTTGTAATCAAGTTGTTTATGCCACGAATATTTTTGCATTCTTCTATGCTCATGTAAATACTCTCTACACACATTGGTATTCTGCTATCTCTTTGGAAATGTTTTCTGTACTTTGTATTGTCTACCGTTGCTTCTGGATCATGATTCGCCCCTGCACGAACTAATCTTCAGTGGCCAGCTCTTTGCTACAAGTCAGTCTATCCCCGCGACTGTGAGCAGCTTCAGAGGCCGATGTCATTAGTTGTGTAATAGAACAACGACATGGCGGGGGCGAGAGGACAGTTCCATATTTTGGCTGTGGCATGTACAGTTCCACCATACCTTTAATCTGTGAAAACTCCTAACTCAGCACACAAATAAGAAAGTGAGCAATCAGAAACTAAATAGGCCAGAATAAGTGAGTTTGCAGTCACCCTTATTTTGGCAAGGCAAAGATTTGTGAAATACTCTCAAGTTTCTTGTGAGCATATGGAATAGAAGAATCTGAATCAAAGAAAGGCACAACAATATAGCTCTTTCACCATGCTGGCAGCCTGGCACTAATAAGAAGCTACGGCTAATATTTCCAAGAAACAGAAACAATTCCCAATATATAGTAAGCAATTCTCATATCCAATGATGCACAAAGCTACCTGCCTGATCTTCACACTGAAGTTTGATGTTGGCCTGAATATATATGCAACGATGAGCACTGCACTTTATTTGCCAGTCCCCACTGCAATCAAATTGTCAACATTCATACACCAGTGCATGTACAATTTCAGATTTGGGAAGGAAATCGTAGAATGTGTTGGCATGAATCCTGCTAGCCCTGTTGCCTATCATGATAACTCGGAGTGTATGCATACATGGGTGTATCAGTGGGACATGGCTGAAGGTTTTGTTGGTACTTCATGTTAGAAATATAGGCAATAATAAATATAACATTATATTTCCATGTTTGTAATTAAGTTTATTTTTTGTGCTATAATTGTATTGGTTCTTGAATATAAGATTTAGATGAAAACTCAAATACACGTGTGGAAACATAAACACCAATATGATTCCTAGTCTTGCCTTCAAGACTAGCTCATGTATTAATAATGGTCTTATTTTCCTGATCATGAGCATTGTCATACTAAGAAGCATTGTTACCCAACCTATAAATTACTAAGAGATGTTATCATTATTATGTTATCGGTATTTTCCTATAATAGTTCACGTTTACTTAGTTCCTTTGACCCTAAGAATATCGTGTACCAACATACCAGATGATTACTTTGGGGTTACGAAATATCACTTCATAATTGGGTGGGAATAAAGGTAACTTACAGGTAAATCGGATATATATGTCTTTGTATCGATAGTACAAGATAGAGATTTGCTCGTCTAACGATAAAGAGGTACTCTCTGCCGATCGGTGTTACGGTATAATTATCGTATGGCCAGATACTTGAGATTATAATCACGGGATACGGAAACACGGGTACGAGTAAAGAGAACAAAACCGATAACGAGGATACAACCTCGACCTCCTCGCGCTACCAACTGGCCAAGGAGTAGATCGCCGGCGAGCTGGCTAACGAGCAGGTCATCACGGCCATGGTCTCAAAGGATACATGCTTTGTCGACCAGCAGCGGGTGTTTTGCGAGTCCGCGCGCATAGTGCCTGCACCACTCGGCGCAAGCGGTGGCTGCTTCGGTCCTAGGCGGAGGCAGATGCAGGAGGCGGTGCAAACACCAGCAGCCACGCGGCGCGCACGCCGCAACGACCAAGAGGCCGGCGTGTACACATTGATTATAGACCTCACCTTGATCGGCGACGTCCATGGCAAGGCAGCGGAATCTGGCGAGAAAGAGTAAGACATGTGACACTGACATGCCCACGTCAGGCAAATAACAGAATGTGGCCAGCGAAGATTTAGACTAGGGTAAATTTTTCTATGAAAAAAAGCATTATATTAATAGAAATGTCATGTCCTCTTTTGTTTAATGTAATATGTAAAAAAAATACTTAATGATTTCCGATTTGCATGAAAGTTGTTAGTTTCTATAAAAATGGGGACAAACATTACGTGCATGTGGTTAGGTGACCAGGAACAAATGATGCATCTGATTGCAAGTCGCGGCTAAAGATGCCAGTTGTTAGAGCATTTACAGCCACAATGAGCAAATCTCATCTTTCAAACGTTCACAGACACGCTCGGGCAGTGACGAAGCGTGTTAGTTTTGACCCATCATATTTTCTATTAAATAAAAATGCACCTTAAATATTCCTCCCTACTTCAAAGCATTTTGACGAGCGCACTGCATGCGACCTCGCTAGAGCACGTGGCGACGGTGGTGACAGGATCCGGCGCTAACCTCCACGGGCACACGAGCTCCGGTTCTGACCACCGCGGGCGCAGGCTCGAGCGCGCACCCAGCGGTCAGTGGCCAGCGGGCGGCTGTGCACGCAGCGGCTCGCCAGCATGCGGATGCGCCCGTAACGGCTAGCTAGCTAGCATGCAGCGGCTCGCCCAGCAGCGCCTCGCAGCTACTAGCATGCAGCGATGGCCGGCACGCACAGGTGGCACACACACGGCGGCCAGCACGCGGCGTCCAGAGGCGAGGGCTGCGTTCACGGGATGGCTGGCAGCCTGGCACACACATGGCGGCCAGGACGCGGGCAGCGGCGCGCACGCGGCGACTTGCCTGGACATGGGCGGCTGGTGGGCACGCGGCGGCTAGGATGCAGCGGACGGCTTTGATCGATAGAGAGATGAGAAAGAGAGAAAGGAGTGTGTGGCTGCAGGTGGGACCGCATGGGAGGAATATGACATGGAGTGGAGAGTCAGGGCGTGATCGGACAGACACATATCCTTCTCGGATTTGAGATAGGTTTGAGGTCACTTTTTTTTGAGCGGATGAACGTTGTGGCTTGCAGAGGAGCCGGATGTTTTACGAGCAAAAGAAGAAAAAGAGAGGAGAGAGAGGGGAAGATGGAGGGAGAAGGCAAATTACCACAATAGGAAAGAGAGAGAAAAAGAAGGAAGACGTTGACGACCATGGGGCATTGTTATGAGCAGAATTGATTTGTTATCAATATTTGGCTAGCTAAATATTGGCATTGTCAAATATTGATATTATCAATTCTTTAAATATTAGCAATTTTATGTGAGATAGTCAAGATAACTTACTAATCAATCAATTAATGGCCAATATTTAACACACTACCAAGGCCAATTTTTAGCATAAAATCTGGCTTGATGAAAAAAACAATACTCTCTGTAAAAAATTATAAATGTTTAGATCACTACTTCTTATACTTCTTTGTAAAAAAAGTAAATAATGATTCCTAGGCAGATGGGCGGTGCAGCACCGAAGATGATGCGAGAGCAACTCCAAAGGGCCGACTCATTTCGTTCATCTGCGTCTGTTTGGGTCGGCGCGGACAAAAATAGCGGCCCAATGCGCCGATCCAAACCCAAATCACGTCCGCGTCGCGTCCGCGCCGACGCATTTGCGGCCCAAATTTGTGCCCCGAATGCGTCGGCGCGGACGCCGAACGGACGCTTCACGCGCCTTCTCGCTATCCGCCGCGTCTCCACATGGGCAGCCGTCCAACTACCCGGTGCCCACGCGATCAGCTCAATTTATGACGACTGGCCCACGCGTCAGCGGCGGCGCTCGTCCTTTTTTAAGCCGACCGTGCGGCGGGGCCGTCCTCATCCAAACTCGCCGTCCTCATCTGCCCACCTTGCTCCCTCTTCGCCGGCAAACCCTAGCCACCATAACCACAACGAGGATGGGCCTCTTCTCCGGCGCCAGCGGCAGCAAGGCCAAGGGCAAGTCCCCGCCACCCCTTTTCCCTCTGAGTTCCTCCCACCTCCGCCGGCGCCTCGCTGGCAGAGGCAGCGCGTCAACGTGCCAGTGCACCAGGCGGAGTGGCACTGGCAGAAACGCCAGTCTCTGTCGTATCCGGATGTGACGCTGCCGCACGACTGGCATCTGGATCCAGATAGGATCCCAGTGCCAGCGGCGCCACGGACGGCTCGTGCCCACGCGGAGGAGGTGCGGCGCCGGCGGGCGCTGCTGACGGCGGAGCAGCGCCTCGACAAGATCTACGCAACCGACTCGCCCAACTGGCGAGGTGGTTCGCCTTCGAGCACGAGGAAGGCAACGGCGCGTGCGCGAGGTCGACCG
>NW_021175830.1:0-848 GCF_002162155.2 Triticum dicoccoides
GGCGCCCAGGCGCGCCGATGGCCACCCCTGAGCCAGCGTCCGGGCTTGCCGTGCCCGTGGCCGGCGCCTCCCCCTGTCGATCTGGGCGCTCGCCCAGTCGGGCGCCGACGCCCAGCGCCCGCACCCGCGGCAACCGCATTCCCGTTAGCCCCCAGAGCCCTATGACAAAGGGGGCCCGCCCCCAAAACGTTAAAAAAAGTATATAAAAATAAATAAAACAATAATTAAAATAAAAATAAATTTAATTAATTAATTAATTAATTAAGTTAATTAACCTTAATTAATTAATCTAATTAACATGTTAGCTTAATTAAACAGTAACTAGATTAACCTAAACCCTAATTAACCTAATTAGAGGTTGACAGGTGGGTCCCCCCTGGACCCACATGTCAGGTTGACCAAGTCAACTCTGTTGACTGCTGACGTCAGCATGACATCATGCTGATGTCATAAATCCATTTTTCGAATTAATTAAATAATTAATTAAATTCCAGAAATTAATAAAATCTTTAGAAAATCATATCTTTTAATCCGTAACTCGGATTAAAATATTTTCAACATGAAAGTTGCTCAGAACGACGAGACGAATCCGGATACGCGGTCCGTTCGTCCGCCACACACCCCTAACCTATCGAACCCGCAACTTTCCCCCTCCGGCTCCTCTGCCCGAAAACACGAAACACCGGGAATACTTTCCCGGATGTTTTCCCCCCTTCACCGGTATCACCTACTACCGCGTTAGGGCACACCGAACACCGCGTATTGCCTTGTTATATTTTGTGATGCTTTGTTTGCTCTGTATTCATTATTTCTTCCCCCTCTTCTCTCCGGTAGACTACGAGACCGAC
>NW_021175831.1:0-1134 GCF_002162155.2 Triticum dicoccoides
TGACCAGACACTTGGTCACTCTGAGCTCATTATGATGATGCATTACCGAGTGGGCCCAGTGATACCTCTCCGTCATACAGAGTGACAAATCCCAGTCTTGATCCATGTCACCCAACAGACACTTTCGGAGATACCCGTAGTCTACCTTTATAGTCACCCAGTTACGTTGTGACGTTTGGCATACCCAAAGCACTCCTACGGTATCCGGGAGTTACACGATCTCATGGTCTAAGGAAAAGATACTTGACATTGGAAAACTCTAGCAAACGAACTATACGATCTTGTGCTATGTTTAGGATTGGGTCTTGTCCATCACATCATTCTCCTAATGATGTGATCTCGTTATCAATGACATCCAGTGTCCATAGTCAGGAAACCATGACTATCTGTTGATCAACGAGCTAGTCAACTAGAGGCTCACTAGGGACATGTTGGTGTCTGTTATTCACACATGTATTACGATTTCCAGATAACACAATTATAGCATGAATAAAGACAATTATCATGAACAAGGAAATATAATAATAATAATGCTTTTATTATTGCCTCTAGGGCATATTTCCAACAGTCTCCCACTTGCACTAGAGTCAATAATCTAGTTACATTGTGATGAATCGAACACCCATGGAATTCTGGTGTTGATCATGTTTTGCTCTAGGGAGAGGTTTAGTCAACGGATCTGCTACATTCAAGTCCGTATGTACTTTACAAATCTCTATGTCTCCATCTTGAACATTTTCACGAATGGAGTTGAAACGACGCTTGATGTGCCTTGTCTTCTTGTGAAACCTGGGCTCCTTGGCAAGTGCAATAGCTCCAGTGTTGTCACAGAAGAGCTTGATCGGCCCCGACGCATTGGGTATGACTCCTAGGTCGGTGATGAACTCCTTCACCCATATTGCTTCATGTGCTGCCTCCGAGGCTGCCATGTACTCCGCTTCACATGTAGATCCCGCCACGACGCTTTGCTTGCAACTGCACCAGCTTACTGCCCCACCATTCAAAATATACACGTATCCGGTTTGTGACTTAGAGTCATCCAGATCTGTGTCGAAGCTAGCGTCGACGTAACCCTTTACGACGAGCTCTTCGTCACCTCCATAAACGAGAAACATTTCCTTAGTCCTTTTCAGG
>NW_021175832.1:0-1379 GCF_002162155.2 Triticum dicoccoides
GATGGAACCCGAATAGGCGATAAACCTGGACTAGAGACTTGAGTGTTTAGGTAGGTCGTGGTCTACACCCACGTCGGCTTTCGCTTGAAGTCTGCCGAGCACATGTCGTGTGCAGACGCTAAGTGGTGGAAACATGTATGAAGAAGTACACCCCTGCAGGGTTAACATCATCTATTCGAATAGCCGTGTCCGCGGAAAAGGACTTCTGGGTTGCTTATATCAGTTCATAGACAAGTGAAAGTGGATACTTTAAAATGCGCAAGATAAGCGTGAGTGCTATGGATGGCGTTCTCGTAGGGAGACGGGAGCGGATCCATAGTGGTGTATTGATATGGTGAATATGTGGACTCGTGTGCGCCACCTCAAAGAGTTACATTGCAGTCGTAGTTTAGGATAGCCACCGAGTCAAAGCTGGCTTGCTGCAGTTAAACCCCACCATCCCCTTGTTGAAAATGATACATATGTAGTTAGTTCTGATGTAAGTCTTGCTGGGTACATTTGTACTCACGTTTGCCCATTTTATGTTTTGTAGAGAGACTTCAGTCTCACTAGTAGTTCTGCTTGGACTTCGACGTTTAGCTTGATACCTCAGCTACGATCTTGTGCCCTCGGCAGGATCTGATAGATAGTCAGGCTTCTCAGCCTTTTTCATTTATAGATGTCTATACTCAGACATGATAGCTTCCGCGTGTGCTTTGATTTGTATGCTCTGATTGTTGGGTCATGAGACCCATGATTGTAATATCGCGCTCCTCGGAGCCTATTGAATAAATTACTTGAGTCATAGAGTCATGTTGTGATGCCATGTTGTATTTGCACATATCGAGCATATTGTGTGTATGTTATTGAAATGCTTGGTATGTGTGGGATCTGACCATCTAGTTGTTTATCTTTAGTAGCCTCTCTTACGGGGAAATGTCTCCTAGTGTTTTCCACCGAGCCATGGTAGCTTGCTACTGCTCCGGAACACTTAGGCTGGCCGGCATGTGTCCTTCTTCGTTCCTGTGTCTGTCCCTTCGGGGAAATGTCACGCGATGAATACCGGAGTCCTGTTAGCCCGCTACAGCCCGGTTCACCGGAGTCCTGCTAGCCCAGTGCTTCAGCCTGGATTCACTCGCTGATGACCGACACGTTCGATGCTGGGTCATGGATGCCTGTCCCTGTAAGTCTGTGCCACTTTGGGTTTACGACTAGCCATGTCAGCCCGGGCTCCTTATCATATGGATGCTAGCGACACTGTCATATACGTGTGCCAAAAGGCGCAAACGGTCCCGGGCAAAGGTAATGCGACACCCGTGGGGATACCGTGCGTGAGGCCGCAAAGTGATATGAGGTGTTACATGCTAGATCGATGTGGCACTGAGTCGGGGTCCTGACAG
>NW_021175833.1:0-1008 GCF_002162155.2 Triticum dicoccoides
TATTTGATTAACGAGGTCACATCATTAGTAGAATGATCTGATTGACATGACCCATTCCATTAGCTTAGCACCCGATCGTTTAGTATGTTGCTATTGCTTTCTTCATGACTTATACATGTTCCTATGACTATGAGATTATGCAACTCCCGTTTACCGGAGGAACACTTTGGGTACTACCAAACGTCACAACGTAACTGGGTGATTATAAAGGAGTACTACAGGTGTCTCCAATGGTCGATGTTGGGTTGGCGTATTTCGAGATTAGGATTTGTCACTCCGATTGTCGGAGAGGTATCTCTGGGCCCTCTCGGTAATACACATCACATAAAGCCTTGCAAGCATTACAACTAATATGTTAGTTGTGAGATGATGTATTACGGAATGAGTAAAGAGACTTGCCGGTAACGAGATTGAACTAGGTATTGGATACCGACGATCGAATCTCGGGCAAGTAACATACCGATGACAAAAGGAACAACGTATGTTGTTATGCGGTCTGACCGATAAAGATCTTCGTAGAATATGTAGGAGCCAATATGGGCATCCAGGTCCCGCTATTGGTTATTGACCGGAAACGTGTCTCGGTCATGTCTACATTGTTCTCGAACCCGTAGGGTCCGCACGCTTAAGGTTACGATGACAGTTATATTATGAGTTTATGCATTTTGATGTACCGAAGGTTGTTCGGAGTCCCGGATGTGATCACGGACATGACGAGGAGTCTCGAAATGGTCGAGACGTAAAGATTGATATATTGGAAGCCTATATTTGGATATCGGAAGTGTTCCGGGTGAAATCGGGATTTTACCGGAATACCGAGAGGGTTACCGGAACCCCCCGGGAGCTATTTGGGCCATAGTGGGCCTTAGTGGAAAAGAGAAGGGGCTGCCCTAGATGGGCTGCGCCCCCCCCCCCCTTCCCCTAGTCCTATTAGGACTAGGAGAGGTGGCCGGCCCCCTCCTCCTCTTTTCCCCTCCGAGGAATCCTAGTTGGACTAGGATTGGAGGG
>NW_021175834.1:0-1403 GCF_002162155.2 Triticum dicoccoides
CTTCATTTTATTTTTTGCTTTATTTTTAATTCTTTTTTGCTTTTAGTTTTAGAAAAATTATAAACTTTATGTTAGTGCCATTAGTTTTCAAATTTGAAAACACTTTTTTTGTTTTTTATTTTCTTTGTTGCTTTATTTATTTTATTTTGTTTCTACTTACAACAAAATACTTATTGTTGCTATTTTTATTTTGTTTCTAGTTTTTTTGTTTTGTTTTCTACATTATTTATTTTCTTTTGTTGTTTGCTTTAATTTTAATTCTTTTTGCTTTTAGGTCAACAAAATTATAAACTTTCTGTTAGTGCCATTAGTTTTAAAATTTGAATAGTTAAAATTTGAATTCTTTGAAATTTGTGTGAATCACAAGTTTGTGATTAACTTTACTAAAAAACTGAACATAGATGCGCCTATAGAGAAAATTTAATCTAAATTCATAATAAATTTCTATGAATTTTAGAGAAATTCACTATGAATTTAGGTCAAATTCCCTGTATAGGGGCATCTATTTTCACTTTGAGAGGAGCTCAACAAGGAAGAGAGGGACGGGCTTATAAACCTGTGTGAGCGCCCTTCGGTTGGCGAGGTGGGACTAAACTCTAAGCGCAACGAGGACCAACCCTTTAGTACCGGTTTGTGGCACAAACCGGGACTAATGGTCATGGGCCAGGGGCGAACCATAAGACATTAAAGCATTTCAAATGAACTCTGAAAAAGTTGAAAGTTGGCATGATATCATAATTTCACCCACATAGCATGTGCATGTACAAAACGGACAATGGTATCATACTCGTGTGTTACAAAGTTGGCATGGTATCATCATAATAGTTGCGGGAGAAAGTCCTTACTTTTTCTTCGCTTGTGTCATTTGCTTATTGCGCCATAACCATGGATAATCTTCATCGTTTATCAGGATGCTGGGGTCAGCCTTGACTTTGAAGGGAGGAATTTCATGAAACTTTTCATAATCTTCAGACATGTCTGTCTTGCCCTCCACTCCCACGATGTCCCTTTTTCCTGAAAGAACTATGTGGCGCTTTGGATCATCGTATGATGTATTCGCTTCCTTATCTTTTCTTTTTCTCGGTCTGGTAGACATGTCCTTCACATAGATAACCTGTGCCACATCATTGGCTAGGACGAACGGTTCGTCAGTGTACCCAAGATTTTTCAGATCCACTGTTGCAATTCCGTACTGTGGGTCTACCTGTACCCCGCCTCCTGACAGATTGACCCATTTGCACTTAAACAAAGGGACCTTCAAATCATGTCCGTAGTCAAGTTCCCATATGTCCACTATGTAACCATAATATGTGTCCTTTCCCCTCTCGGTGGCTGCATCAAAGCGGACACCGCTGTTTTGGTTCGTGCTCTTTTGATCTTGGTCAATCGTGTAAAATGTATTC
>NW_021175835.1:0-1024 GCF_002162155.2 Triticum dicoccoides
GTACATGTTGTATATGTATATGTCATCCATTTTTACTTCCCTTGATTTTTGCATATATGACACATGAATAGATGAGTAACTTGCATAGTTCATAAAATCTAAGGCCAAAAAATTAGCACAAGAAGTAGAAGGCATGAAAATATTGCAACTCAGTTTGCACATATAAGTGAAGCTCTTATTCATTTCAAAAGATTGACAATGTTCATCATTAAACCATCCCAACATTGGTGAATAAACCTTACTTGCATCAAATTTACATGCTACAACATGCTTAAATAAGCAAACATGCAATAAGTCATTCAACACAGAATCATCACCAAGATTAGAGGTCATATCAAAATGATTAAACATTGATTCTTTTGCATCAATAGTTAATTCAATGGGTGCACTCAAAATTGTTGGTATTTCAGTTGTTTGATCACATGGCAAAGTCAAATTATCAACATAGTCCTCTAAAATAGGTGGTGTGATCAATGTAGTGGGTAGCTCATCAGATGGTGCATTCAAATTGACAAGGCATTCATCATTCTCATGTAGAGATGGAAGATCAATACCTTTGTCATTACCTCTTATGATCAACTCAGATGATGTAGCCACTCTCGGGGGCGATGTGTCACATGGTGGAGGTGATGTAGTCCTGACAACAACGGATGTGGTTGTCATAGTATGCCTAGTAGTTGAAGGAACAATCATATCAACTCTTGGAATGTGCACCGTGCGCTTGTTCTCCTCGTGGCCAATACGTCGTTTTATTTCCTGTTCAGCTTTGCAAGCAAGATGAAACAAATGGTCCATAGGATAACACTCTTCATGAATTAGTATCTCTTGAATATCACGGTTTAATCCTCCCCAAAATCTATCCATAAAATCATCTTCACTTTCTTCTAAAGAGGAATGCAACAAGGTAGTTTGTAAATCATCATAATATTTTGTTACAGTTTCACTACCTTGTTTTAAGTGTTGCAACTTCTTAATCATGTCACGAGTATAATAAGCAGGGACGAAAGTATGTCGCATGGCAAGT
>NW_021175836.1:0-679 GCF_002162155.2 Triticum dicoccoides
GCATGAAAAATAACAAATGAAGTCAGGAAGGGTTGTAAAATGATGATGTGGCTTTGAATGTTGCATTTTGAACACAGAAAAACAAGGGGGTTCAAATAAGTTCAAAAAATGAAATCCCTTTGCAACAGACGAGTTTCCGTATGAAACCCTGATACTTCGAAGGAGATTGTCTGTTTTGTACATGAAGTGCATCCATTTTTTGCCGTAAGCCACTCTACTTTCTTGCACATGCTATGTGGGTGAAATGATGATACCATGCCAACTTGTAACCTTATCAGAGTTCATTTCAAATGCTTTTCAATTTCATGGTCTTATAGCTCAAAATAATCAGTAAATGCATGAAAAATAACAGATGAAGTGAGCAAGGGTTGTAAATTGATGATGTGGCTTTGAATGGTGCATTTTGAACACAGAAAAACAAGGGGGTTCAAATAAGTTCAAAAGAAATGAAATCCCTTTGTAACAGACGAGTTTCTGTATGAAACCCTGATACTTCGAAGGAGATTGTTTGTTTTGTACACGAAGTGCATCCAGTTTTTGCCGTAAGCCTCTCTACTTTCTTGCACATGCTATGTGGGTGAAATGATGATACCATGCCAACTTGGAACCTTATCAGAGTTCATTTCAAATGCTTTTCAATTTCATGGTCTTATAGCTCAAAATAATCAGTAAATGCATG
>NW_021175838.1:0-1774 GCF_002162155.2 Triticum dicoccoides
TCGATTCCACCGGTGCCAAGTCAAGTGTATTCCGCTTTGATCAGGTACTAGATGTTGCCAGCTGACTTTTTTCATGTCACACAATGCAGTGCTTTAATGTTCGCGTGATTTATTATTTTAAGCTGACAATGGATAGTATGTGCTGCCTTCTTTTCTATAACAAGTCAAACTCTGCATATTAGGTTTATCGTAAGTCAAACTCAGCATATTACTCGACATAACAAGTAAATATATTATGATAATATATCTTGATGGATCGGCACTGATTTGGTATTGTGAATACTTTGTCAATTTTAATGTTTTTGGGTTATGACAAACCTAATATGCAAGGTAACAAGAAACAGAGGGAGTAATGCTATCTGATGGCATTGTCAAGTCCGAAGCTAGCTAAGGGTCGCTGACTTCTAGAATTAGCTGGAATAAGATGCCTCCTACCCAACTTATTCTAGAAGCCCAACCAAATTAATTTTTTAGAATCCTATTAATTAATACTTGATGAGTTTTTTTTACATCATTAATACTTGGTTAGTAGGTTTATAAAGAAATATTTTTTGTTGGGCTTTTAGAATAATCTGGGTAGAGGGTAGCTTTTTTTTTAACGAGCGTCGGGTCTCGAAGGACCCAGAACAAGCTTTAATTCTTAAACGGTGATAGAACAAAGCAGATTACAACAAGACCCAAACATAAACAAAAGCTACAACTAGGTCCCTGGTTTTTGCATGGAGGACCCCAAACAGGAAATAAGAAACGTAATCAGGTCCTAATCAACTCTGGAACAGAACCAATCCCATCGCCGCCGGGGACACTACCACTTGGTGCGCCAGGATCTCCACAACCGCTCCATCCGCTACCATCGGAAGAAGCTGGGGACTCCAAACCAGAGATGAACTGCCTCCCTTCAAGGCTCCAGGCCGGGAGGAAGATAGATGGCCGCCCTTCGGCCAGCAAGGTCAATGGCGAGACGAGGGCCGGCAGCCGACCGCTGATGCTGGTGCCAAAGCCCTGATACATTAGCCATTGAGAATGAGCTCTTACCCAATCCGCGGGATCCAGTTCGCTACTTCTCATCCTCGCTCCATCCGTCGCCATGGCGGCAAAAGAGGAAGGAGACAAGCAGTCGGCCCCCACCAACACAGGGAAGACGACGAGCCTATTGAAGGAGTCGCCGGCGTCGCTCTCTCCGATTGCACGCAGCACATCGCCGCCACAACCATGATGAACACCACCGCTAACCACCGGGCGCAGCTCGCGTGTGCCGGGACGCGCTCCGCCACGGCATAATGCCGGACTCCACTACGGGTAGACTCAACCAAGAACTAGCCGGACTATATACAAAGCTCCACGCACCTCTCGCTCCTCTCTTCGGGCCAGCATCGCCGCCGTCGGAGATTGGGGATCGGGCGGGATCAGGTGGCCTCGCTTGGACTCTCAGCAAGAACTCTCTCTAGGTAGGCTCGATAGGACCGGGTAGCTTATTCTAGAAGCCCAAAAAAGCCATCAAAAGAACTGGTCCTAATTCTCGTGAAAATCCAAGGTGGCCCCGGACCCTGCTACGCGATCAAACTTGAAGCCAAGCACAAGGCGTTCCAGACGGAGATCGATCAAGGGTGGAGGACTCTCACATGTCACCCGGACGCCAACCTCGTGTACATTAGCGTGTATGTGAGCATCTGCTTTTGCATTGTGTTAAAAAACTGGTTTGATCCTGTTCCAACATGCAATGCCGCAATAATGTTGCACCACATTCTTTTATCTGACCATGGGTCCGATGGCA
>NW_021175839.1:0-1048 GCF_002162155.2 Triticum dicoccoides
GTTGTCGCAACCAGATGCTGGAGCCCTGGAGCCAGACGCCACCGTCGGCGACGACGCCTACTACACCGGAGGTGCCTACTACTACTTGCAGCCCGCTGACGACGTCCAGGAGTAGTTAGGAGGATCCCAGGCAGGAGGCCTGCGCCTCTTTCGATCTGTATCCCAGTTTGTGCTAGCCATCTTATGGCACCCTGTTTAACTTATGTCTGTACTCAGATATTGTTGCTTCCGCTGACTCGTCTATGATCGAGCACTTGTATTCGAGCCCTCGAGGCCCCTGGCTTGTATTATGATGCTTGTATGACTTATTTTATTTGTAGAGTTGTGTTGTGATATCTTCCCGTGAGTCCCTGATCTTGATCGTACACATTTGCGTGCATGATTAGTGTACGATTAAATCGGGGGCGTCACAAGTTGGTATCAGAGCCGACTGCCTGTAGGAATCCGCCTTCCAACTCCTTGGCCGAAGTCGAGTCTAGACTTTAAAAAACTTTTACTAACTTGGCTGTGTGCCTTACGGGCCCACGTCGCCATTGGGTGGTACTAGGGTCTTTTACTCCTCGACCTTTACTCTGGGACTCTGAGCTCTCTTCTATTCGGGTTAAATGATTTCGCTAAAAACAAAACTAACTTTAGGTTCTCGCAAGTACTTTCTCCCGGAGAGCCACTTGTTACCGATGATCGCCTGCTGCACCAGAAGATTTCGAAGATACTCTCCGATTTTCTCTCGAGACCTTGTGCCCGTTGCTTTTGCAATTCTCGACCACCGATAAACCCTTATGGATAACTACTTACACTTGCCATTCATACGATCCTCCCCCATTGATCTTGTTATTACAAGTTACTCCGAAGTTTTCTCTATTGTTCCGAGAATACGTTGTGCCTACTGCCTAGCAGTTCTTTGCCACACGAATACCCCTTCAAATAAATCCTCGCACTTGTCGAGTATCCGCTCACCCCCAGTTGTTCATGTGTTTCACAAAAGTCTTCAAAATACTATTCGATCTTCCGAAAATCCTCTGGAGCCTTTGGCTCTTGAAATTCTTGC
>NW_021175840.1:0-1119 GCF_002162155.2 Triticum dicoccoides
TAACAGAGTTGAAAGTGCTACTATCTTATAGACCACAGAAAAATGCTGCATATTGATATAAGGCACAAAATCATAGGAGTTATAGATCAATAGTTGTAGTGTTTTGAAAACAGCCAAGTAATGTTTAAAACTGTCGAATTCTCAGACTTAGCAAAATTTCAGGGTTTTCCGAATATTGTTTTAATCTTCAAAAAAACATATAAAATAATCCGTAGCTCGGATGAAAAAGTTTTATACATGAAAGTTACTCAGAACGACGAGACGAATCCGGTTACACCCTCCGTTCGTCCGCCACACACTCCTAGCATAGCGAACACACAACTTTTCCCCTCCGGTTCATCTGCCCGAAAACGCGAAACACCGGGAATACTTTCCCGGATGTTTCCCCCCTTCGCCGGTACCACCTAGTATCACGTTAGGTCACTCTAGACCGCGTATTGCCATGTTACGCTTTGTGATGCTTTGATTGCTCTGTTATTTATTGTGTTCCCCTCCGTTACTTCTTTCCGGTAGACCCCGAGACTGCCGGCGACCCCAGTTCGACTACGGTGTTGACGATCCCTCCTTGCCAGAGCAACCAGGCAAGCCCCCCCCCCTTTGATCACCAGATATCGCCTATTCTTCTCTATACTGCTTGCATTAGAGTAGTGTAGCATGTTACTATTTGGTTACTCCTATTTTGTTGCATAGCCTGTCATTGTTGTTACAGTCATTGATACCTTACCCGCAATCCTAAATGCTTAGTATAGGATGCTAGTTTATCATCATTGGCCCTACATTCTTGTCAGTCTGCCTCGCTATACTATTGGGCCGTGATCACTCGGGAGGTGATCACGGGTATATACTTTACATACATACATACTATACAGATGGTGACTAAAGTCGGGTCAGCTCGATGAGTACCCGCAAGTGATTCTGATGAGGGGGCTGAAAGGACAGGTGGCTCCATCCCGGTAGAGGTGGGCCTGGGTTCCCGACGGCCCTCGACTGTTACTTTGTGGCGGAGCGACAGGGCAGGTTGAGACCACCTAGGAGACAGGTGGGCCTGGCCTTGTTCGGCATTCGCGGATACTTAACACGCTTAACGAGATCTTGGTATTTGATCTGAGTCTGGCTACT
>NW_021175841.1:0-955 GCF_002162155.2 Triticum dicoccoides
TTTTCTGTTTGTTTTATTTTTATTTAATTCTTTTGCCACTGTTTTGAATTTAAAAATAATTCAAACAATGCCAAAAGCTCCTCTGAATATTTTTATTTTGCTAGATGGACTTTTCCAAAAGCTCATAAAATATTTCAGGGATATTTGAAATTATATTCTAATTATATGAATATAATTCAAATTCAAATAGCTAATGATTTAAATTCAAAGTCCCAAAAATAAATCCTTTTAAAATGTTCATTATTTTTGGTTTGGATCAAAACCCTTGCCAAAAATATTAAACATCTAAGAAGAGCATTTTGGAACAATGAATGAGATTTTTAGGGTTTTTGCCCTTCTTTTTTTGTTTAGGGTTCTGAGGCTTCCAATTTTCCTCAGTTCAAGTTTCAGAATTTAAACATGATGCACACATGAAGCTAGCCTAGAGCATTACCAGAAGCTAGGGATGTGACAACTCACCCCCACTAAACAAAAATCTCGTCCCGAGATTCAAGCGTAGGGTAAGGTGAAGGGGTAACGCAGACTAGTATAATCTTCACGATCCAGTTGCACTTCAAATGGACGTTGATTCGTCCACCATCATTGTCTCGAAGTCTTGCTCTGAGAACTCCAGCTAACATGACAACGAGAGGAAAGGAAAGACCCTAAAAGAATTGTTCCTCTCGAAGGTCGAACAACTCAGGATTAACCCACGGAATGAGACATAACAACATCTCTCGAGCTGAGAGACGAAGCACACCTCTAGAGGGATGGAGTGGAACAGATGACGAGGGTTCACTAGGTAGACAACAATTTCACGCTTAAGAGGGTGGTGAACGGTTGTCAACGTAGCGAAGAGTTGAGTTTCCATAATACCATAACGATGCACCTTAGGGAAGGTGACTCATAGAAATATCCCCTTAAGTGGCAAAAAGAATTACCTTTGATTCAGAGATCATTGAGACTCTTTAAACCA
>NW_021175842.1:0-1590 GCF_002162155.2 Triticum dicoccoides
TCTTTCCAAGACAAACTAGATAAGATGCAGATTCGATCAGGCGAAGATGTGAGTGACCTCAACTATGATTATGACAATAAACAGTGCGTAGCACGTGGTGGAAATTGGTGGATGGGATGGTGGACAGCGGATGGGATAATGATGCAGCGGCTGCGTGACTAATGTGAACAGAACTCGAAACTCTAAAGGAACTAGACACTAAGACCAGCAACTCGACACGGCGATGCAACCGATAATTCAATAATGCAAACAATGAAAAGAAAATTGCAAAGGCTCAGTCTGGCTAGGAGAAAGGATGAATAGATCTAACTTTTGTTTTGTGGCTTTTTCTTGGACAATAGGTAAGAAAATAAATCTAATCTAGGAAAAACTGGAAATTCTCACCGAGCAACCTGAAAACTGATACCACTTGATAGAGGCGATACCAATGGGCCCAAGTGGAGGTGATGTAACACCATTAGACTTGTAGTTTGACTCGGATTCTGCTGCAGCATCAGATTGTTTCGTCCACAACTCAACGCTCCGGACGAATTTGAAGGTGATTCCAATTGGGTTGGAAAGTGCACGAAATCTAGTTTCCAACAAAAAAAGAATCACCCAATTCGGAGTCCGTACGAAAAACTTGTGTGCGTTTTGAGTCAGGTGTGTCTGTGCAGTCCGAATCTGAATCCAGAACGTGAGAGACTTGGACTCTATCTTCTCTTGGGCCAAAAGTGACGTGAGAGAACTTTTTGGACAGCAAATTAACATCTCTTTCATCCTTATCTTCATATGTGGATTGTACAAATGTCCCATACACCTGCAATTAGACAAAACACAAAAGTGTGTGAAGTATTTTTGTTCTGGATAACATAAATAGATTATTGAATAGTTTGCACTAGAAATCACCTGACAAATATGCATATATGCAATATTTTTGGTCATATCCAAGGTAGTCATGTCCTCATCAGAAGTTGAAAGTGGATCGAGGATCACTCCAATGTAGGACAAGGAAATAGCACAATTGTACGAGTTCTTGTCGGTTTCTCACACCTACACAAGTAAAAGCTTTTGGTGGAGCTTGGTTAGGATGGAGGCAGAAAATTTGATGTAATTGTACGTGAGCTTCAA
Organism: Triticum dicoccoides; assembly: GCF_002162155.2. Lineage (NCBI taxonomy): Eukaryota > Viridiplantae > Streptophyta > Magnoliopsida > Poales > Poaceae > Triticum > Triticum dicoccoides. Next base: position 1,111 of record NW_021175842.1, read on the forward strand.
TAATGTTGGAAAAGATTCGCAAGATGCAATGTAACAAGTAGACCAAGCATATAAGGTACACGGAAACACACACGCAAAAAGATAAGTGGGGTTGTGCAACCAAGGGTGAGCCAAAATGTGGGATCCACGAAAATGCTCTTGTTGCACAACACTAGAGAGACGCTAGCACGATTGCACGATAGGCGGATACAAGAACTTGTGCACAACCTACTTAGCAAAAATGCAACGACTTCTATCCAAAATACTTTGTATGCAAGGTGTTGCTATGATATGATCCAACATGATCGAGTATGACAATCTTAGTGTTGTATGATGCTATGGTTCTTGCTTAAAAGCTCTTTGCTTATCGTTCCTCTTTGCTTAAAAGCTTGGTTGGCTCTTTGATGTTTGAGCTCTTTTCTCATGCAATGTTTGACGAACCAAGATAGCAAGTGAGTATGCGATGACAAGTTTGTGACACAAGAGATGATACCAATATAG
>NW_021175843.1:0-1035 GCF_002162155.2 Triticum dicoccoides
CAACACTAGATGGTTTATTATTAGGCTTCATTTGTTGCTCAAATTCTTTTGCCACAATCTGATTTTCACTCTTATTCTTCTCCTGTTGTGCTTTATTAGCTCTATTAATATCATCTTTCAAAATGGAATCAGGAGTCATAGGAAGCAAAGTAATATTTTTATCCTTATGAACAAGAGTATAGTGATTGTTTCTACCATGGTGTACAGAATTTTTATCAAATTGCCATGGTCTACCAAGTAATAAGGAACATGCTTGCATAGGTACCACATCACAATCAACATAATCAGCATATGTAGAGATACTAAAATGCACACGAACAATACGTGTTACCTTAACCTTGCCGCTGTTGTTGAACCATTGGATGTAGTAAGGATGTGGATGTGGTCTTGTGGTGAGAGAAAGCTTCTCCACCATCTCCATGCTAGCCAATAAGAGTGAAAATCAGATTGTGGCAAAAGAATTTGAGCAACAAATGAAGCCTAATAATAAACCATCTAGTGTTGCTTCTGAAATTAAATTGAAAAGTGCATGTTTATTTGCCACCAAATCTGATATTGATGAGCTAGATTTCAGCAAATCTGTTTGCTATGTTTTTGTGTGCAAAGAGGCATTATTTCCATTCGAGGACGTGCCTTCCTCTTTGCCTCCTGCTGTCACTAACATTTTGCAGGAGTTCGCTGACGTTTTTCCACAAGACGTGCCACCGGGATTACCGCCTATTCGAGGGATTGAGCATCAGATTGACTTAATTCCCGGTGCTTCACTGCCAAACCGTGCACCATACCGTACCAATCCAGAGGAGACGAAGGAGATTATGCGTCAAGTACAAGAGCTTCTCGACAAAGGTTATATACGCGAATCCCTTAGTCCTTGTGCTGTTCCTATTATTCTAGTGCCGAAAAAGGATGGTACATCACGTATGTGTGTTGATTGTAGAGGCATTAATAATATTACTATTCGTTATCGTCATCCTATTCCTAGGCTAGATGATATGCTTGATGAATTGAGTGGCTCTACAATATTCTCCAAAGTTG
>NW_021175844.1:0-1052 GCF_002162155.2 Triticum dicoccoides
CTGAGTCAAGCGGTTATGCAACCCAGACATAGTGAGTATGTGCTCACTGACAGAACTGTTTTCCTCCATCTTACAGCTGAAGAATTTGTCGGAGACTTCATATCTCTCGACCCGGGCATGAGCTTGGAAAACCATTTTCAGCTCTTCGAACATCTCATATGCTCCATGTCTCTCAAAACGCTTTTGGAGCCCCGGCTCTAGGCTGTAAAGCATGCCGCACTGAACGAGGGAGTAGTCATCGAAACGTGCCTGCCAAGCGTTCATAACATCTTGTTCTGCAGGGAGAACGGGTGCGTCACCAAGCGGTGCTTGTAGGACATAATCTTTCTTGGCAGCTATGAGGATGATCCTCAGGTTCCGGACCCAGTCCGTATAGTTGCTGCCATCGTCTTTCAGCTTGGTTTTCTCTAGGAACGCGTTGAAGTTGAGGACTACGTTGGCCATTTAATATACAAGACATATTGTAAAATATTTAGACTAAGTTCATGATAATTAAGTTCAACTAATCAAATTATTAATGAACTCCCACTTAGATTAGACATCCCTCTAGTCATCTAAGTATTACATGATCCGAGTTAAACTAGACCGTGTCCGATCATCACGTGAGACGAACTAGTCAACATCGGTGAACATCTTCATGTTGATCGTATCTTCTATACGACTCATGCTCGACCTTTCGGTCTTCTGTGTTCCGAGGCCATGTCTGTACATGCTAGGCTCGTCAAGTTAACCTAAGTGTTTGCATGTGTAAATCTGTCTTACACCCGTTGTATGTGAACGTCTGAATAAAACACCCGATCATCACGTGGTGTTTTGAAACAGCGAACTGTCGCAACGGTGCACAGTTAGGGGGAACACTTCTTGAAATTAGTATGAGGGATCACCTTATTTACTACCGTCGTTCTAAGTAAACAAGATGCAAAACATGATAAACATCACATGCAATCAAATAATAAACGTGACATGATATGGCCAATATCACATAGCTCCTTTGATCTCCATCTTGGGGCTCCATGATCATCTTGTCACCGGCTTGACACCATGATCTCCAT
>NW_021175846.1:0-2072 GCF_002162155.2 Triticum dicoccoides
CTAAGCACCGCTACAATATTATCGAGGAGGACTATGGTGGAGGGGGGCACCGCACACGGCTAATAGATCTCAAGGATCAATTGTTGTTGTGTCTTTGGGGTGCCCCCCTGCCCCCGTATATAAAGGAGCAAGGGGGGAGGCGGCCGGCCTAGGGAGGAGGCGCGCCAAGGGGGGAGTCCTACTCCCACCGGGAGTAGGACTCCTCCTTTCCTTGTTGGAGAAGGAAAGAGGAGGAGAGGGAGAAGGAAAAGGGGGCTGCCCCCTTGTCCAATTCGGACCAGAAGGGGGGCGCAGGCCTCCTTCCTTTTGGCCTCTCTCCTCTATTCCCGTATGGCCCAATAAGGCCCATATACTCCCCGGCGAATTCCCGTAACTCTCCAGTACTCCAAAAAATACCCGAATCACTCAGAACCTTTCCGAAGTCCGAATATAGTCGTACAATATATCAATCTTTACGTCTTGACCATTTCGAGAATCCTCGTCATGTCCCCGATCTCATCCGGGACTCCGAACTCCTTCGGTACATCAAAACTCATAAACTCATAATATAACTATCATCGAAACCTTAAGCGTGCGGACCCTACGGGTTCGAGAACAATGTAGACATGACCTAGAACTATTCTCGGTCAATAACCAATAGCGGAACCTGGATGCTCATATTGGCTCCCACATATTCTACGAAGATCTTTATCGGTCAAACCGCATAACAACATACGTTGTTCCCTTTGTCATCGGCATGTTACTTGCCCGAGATTCGATCGTCGGTATCCAATACCTAGTTCAATCTCGTTACCGGCAAGTCTCTTTACTCGTTACATAATGCATCATTCCGTAACTAACTCATTAGCTACATTGCTTGCAAGGCTTATAGTGATGTGCATTACCGAGAGGGCCCAGAGATACCTCTCCGACAATCGGAGTGACAAAACCTAATCTCGAAATACGCCAACCCAACATGTACCTTTGGAGACACCTATAGTACTCCTTTATAATCACCCAGTTACGTTGTGACGTTTGGTAGCACCCAAAGTGTTCCTCTGGTAAACGGGAGTTGCATAATCTCATAGTTACAGGAACATGTATAAGTCATGAAGAAAGCAATAGCAATATACTAAACGATCAAGTGCTAGGCTAACGGAATGGGTCATGTCAATTGCATCATTCTCCTAATGATGTGATCCCATTAATCAAATGACAACACATGTCTATGGTTAGGAAACATAACCATCTTTGATTAATGAGCTAGTCAAGTAGAGGCATACTAGTGACTATATGTTTGTCTATGTATTCACACATGTATCATGTTTCCGGTTAATACAATTCTAGCATGAATAATAAACATTTATCATGATATGAGGAAATAAATAATAACTTTATTATTGCCTCTAGGACATATTTCCTTCAGTTCCGGATGGGTTCATTTCGCGCATGAAATGAAAGAGAGCACTAACAGCAAACAAACAGAAAGTCAGAAACTGAAGCCTCTTTAACTGAGCTCGGGGGTGGGCGGAGCACGCAACGTCCATCCGTCCCTGTATAGTTGTATGCAGTCTGCAGTGTGCGCGTCCATCAGGTTGTCATGCCCCTAAATGTGAAGAACTGGTCGCGGAGAGAGAGCGGCCATTTTGTCTTTTAGTTGTTGGAGATCTATCACCGCATGAAACAGGGGCCCATGCCGCGTAGCAGATAATAGGGCCACCGTAGGCGCCGGCGAAGTAGCAGCAGCAGATGATAGGGCCACCTCCGCCGCCATCGGAGTAGCAGCATCAGATGACAGGGCCAGCGCCACCGCTGATATTGCAGCAGCAGATGACAGGGCCACCGCCACCACCGCTGTCGGAGCAGCAGTACATCACAGCGCCACCACAGCCACCAACGGAGCCACAGTACGGCACCGCTGCTTCAGCAGTTTATACCTCCACCACCAACAAGTAGTTTTCATTCCCATTTTGAATGTGCAATTCTCGTGCGTCTTGTTTTATTAATCAACCTAAATGCGATGTTGACAGAAGGGATGTGCCACAAGAGATCCTTGAGATGGAGTGGTACAAGATTTTGGGAGGGGGCCAATG
>NW_021175847.1:0-5392 GCF_002162155.2 Triticum dicoccoides
GTATCTTTTTTCGCATCAGTTAGCTGCCTTAATTACGGTCGGCTGCATGCAGGCACTCAGAATCGCTCGCAGGCAGTACACGAAGCAGCATGCAACCACTTAAATCGCTGGAATTAATTAGGCTTAAACTTCTGCATCACGAGGACACGCATGCAGCCACTTAACGCTGGAATTAATTAGGCTTAAACTTCCGCATGCCGTTAATTATGCCATGCCTTGGTCTTGCTGCTTTGCTCACGGGACTTATAAACCCGGACGGAGGGAGTACCTTGGTTGGTGAGAGGTTTGAATTAAGCCCTGCAAACTGGAAAGGAGGTACTAGTACGTGCATGATCCGCTATTTATTCGTGTAGGATCGAGTAGGTCGTTTCTTGAATTGAGCCCTGCAAACCAGAAAGGAGGTAGTACATGCGTGATCAGCTATTTATCCGTGTAGGATCGATAGTGTAGCTTGTCAGTTTCTTCAGAGGTAGGCATTTTTATCCGTGTAGGATTGATAGTGTAGCTTGTCAGTTTCTTCAGAGGTAGGCATTTTTATTCAAAAAACTGCCACTTCGCATCTTGCGTCGCAAATAAAACTGCCAGGAGCGCATTTTTAGGCTAGCTAGTGATCGATCAGTAACTTGTAAACACTGAGCGAACAGAAATAAGTAACTATTAATGCATCTCAATGATTCATAGATCATATACAAATATGTAGCTCCAAAAGCAAAGATCAGCCACTTCGGATCTTGCGTCGCAACTAAAACTAACTAGTACGATTCCCATACATAAGGTCAACATGTTAATGCATCTCAATGATTGACAGATCATATACAAATATGTAGCTCCAAAAGCAAAGATCTAGAAAAAACATTTGTTCTTCCTACTAACATGGATGCTTCTCTTGGCCAATATTCAGTACAGACTGAAAGACAAATTTGTTTGTGAAGTCTACAATTCCTCTTGCAAACGTAAGTGGTTTCACCAACAACTGGAACCATGAGAATGAACCACGCATGAAGGAGGAACATCCACTGCAATATGATTTGGTCTTCTCTTGATCACACCGCGAGACGATTTTCGGAATACAAACTTTAACTTGGGCAAAATGATGTCCATTGTATAATCAGACCAAAGCAATGAAGCACCTAGTGTTGGCCAATAAATAGTACAATACTACTTTTCTGGAGTCCATGAAGTGACTATCCAATCTTTCCGTGTCTATTTTCAAATGACACTTCATGCAGTGACTATACTATTCTCTTGTGCAGTTCAACCAAAATTGCGAACACTTTGTTTTTTTGCCAAATAGCAACGGGCAGACATCTCTGTCTGCACAAATATCAAGCAGCTAGTAAACATATACCACACCTTGTATTTTTGGTTTAAACATGTCTCTTCTGCTTAGCATCTGTCATGTTCTGCACTGGACAATCTGATACAGTTATGTTTTGCCCTGGACAATTTCATACTGAATTGATTTTCTGGTCAGAGCAGAAATATAGTGCCTATTCTTCATCGGACCAAGGATATCCATGTTCGCAGTGATGGAAGAGGTGAAATCGATACAACCAAAATTGAGCATCCAGTCATTGAATCCTGTCCTACACCTCCAATGTAGGTCCACCCTGCCAATAAATTCACATGCAAACCACTAGTATTACTATCTAATGACGGTACAAAAAGAGTAGCAAGATAGTAGCAAACCATGTACCTTCGTAATGAACAGCTCATAGTGCCACCAATTGGATATAAAGGTTTGGAAAAAAACATGCTCCTAATGTTGAACCAGTTGGACTTTTTGTGCAGTTCCACTAAAATCGAGCATCCCTGTTTTCATAGATATTGAAAGTGTGATTACTCTAAAAGTGGCACTAGTTGAAGCATAGACTCACAAATGTAAGCATTCCAATTTCTTAATGGGAAAAGGTAGCAAGACTGTTTCTAACCACATGTTTGAAGGAATAAATAAAGCAACAGCGGCTGATGTCAGGAAGGCATACATAGTTTTTTCTGGAAAAATGAGTCATTCCTGACCTTTCCTCTTCTTTTAAGCAAATTTTGTGCAGTTCTACTAAAATAAAATGCCATCACCGCCTTGACAATTCAGTGACACTGTACAAAAGGAAATGACTTAACATTACATCATGATGTCAGGTATGTAGTCGACAGGCATTAGAGACAAACATACATACCTCCTCAAGAGAACAGCTGGAGGAGGAGGTGCCCACTCTTGACCTTTCCTCTTGTCTTCACAATTGTCTGTGCAGTTTAACCAAAATAAAATGACATCAGCGCCTTGGCATTTTGGTGACACTGTACAAAAAAATTAACTTATCTCATGAAAGTGAGGTATGTAATCTATAAGCATTAATAGTGCAAAAATCTGAAGGTAGTAACAAGTTTCATCGTTGGTATACTGGATGTGCAACAGCATTAGAATGCCTTAGCCGAAAAATCTTTAATACATCCACAATCAACAGCTAACCCTGAACTAATCCATTGACATTAAATGGCATTGCTTAAATTTATCGGTGGCATTAGACTGAGAGCGGCATTAGTTAAATGTGGCATCACATTAGCAGTAGCATTGCTTGAATTGACTGTTGGCGTTTACTAACAACAATAAAAGTGGCAATAAGAGCATGGGAGGCCCATTCGGACAATGGGCGCACCAGTACGATGTACCTCCACGGACGCAGAGTGGTGAGGGAGGTATGGTTGCCCAGAGCAGCAAATATCCAGGCAGCATATGTGGATTATGTCCCATTTTTGTTCTCTTTAGCCACATTTTTCCTATGCGAGGACAAAAAACCGATCGAGCTGGTCATTCTCTATTGCGTTGTCATGCCTTTCTACCCTTCTTCAACCAAGAGACACGAGACTCGTTCCTTAGCTACTGATTTTCCCCTTTTCAACCTAGATGCGGGTTCGATGCCTACACTCTTGGAGAGTACAGTCTCCCTTCCTTTCCTTATTCAACCCAGACATGGATTAGTCTGCATGAAGTAGGGTTTCCTTTAGTAGTGCAAATTATGGTTTTTGTCTGCGTGGCCAGCAGAGCATAGGATAGAAAATTGGGAAGATGGTGGAGTGGAAAAAGATCCACATGCAACGACATGGCAGATGGGGCAATAGAACAAGGTTATGGTTCGAAAAGAGGTAGCATACCCGAGGGTCGGCGGGAAGTGGCTTCGCTCGTGGTCGTCGTCCTCCGCACACACTATGGCAGCGAGCTACGGGACAGAGGCCATCCCGCGCGGGCGCTAGGTCTGAGAGGACGGCCTTGTCGTCAGTGCATGACCTCGCTCGCCGACGACGAGTGCGTTAACGTTGCACGTCCTTTTCTTACCCGGCGGATCTGTGACCACCGGTGAGGAGGGAGAGAGGGCCATCTTTTTTAGATCTGGAGAGAGGGTGGTAGTGTGAGAAGCAAGTGGGCAGCCCTTAGCAAGAAAGCGCTGAAGCTCCAGCCTATATATCTTTTTTATACTACTAGTACTAGAGGTGGAGTAGTGGTAGAGTAGTTTATATTTTCTCTATGTACAGTACCAGTTAGTCGTGCTTCAAAACTGATTGGCACGCCATTAAAAAAATAAAGGTCGATAACTAATGTGGCACCTCGGGCCAACGCGGCCAGATCGCATTTTGCACGAGAAATTACACACCATGTTTCGTTGACATGTGGTCCCGTTCCAACATATCAGTGAGACGACAGCGAGTAGTAGGAGTATTTCTGAACGGACGTGTAGGCCGGGGCGCCTCTTCATGAACCGTGGAAAACTCGCAACCGTCCAGCAACTCTTCGCCTTTCCCTCTGGACTGGGAACTCCTGTCGCACACTCTTCCTCTCCCTCCTCCATTTTCCTTCAGACCTTCACCCATTCTTCTGCCATTGTTCGATCGTCTTCTCCATGGAGGGAACAGGCCAGAAACGACCCCGTTATTCTTGCCCCGATCTGAAAGATGACGTGGTGGAGGAACTCATTGATCGGTGCGACGTCATCACCTCCGCTAGCATGGCAGGTTCGTTCAAGCCCATTCTCGACTCAACTAATAACATCATTACAACGAACCCAAGAGTCAAGGAGCGGTTTGATCTCCCCTATCTTCTTCGCCGTGACCCTGATGACCGGCGCCGGCACGACGGAGGCCTCGCCCTGTGCAAGTTGATGCCGCTTGATAATGATACGTATGATGTTAAGATGCCATCACTTGAGGGCAAGGCTTGGGCAGGCGCAAATGTAGATTGGGTTGTTTATATTGGGTACAACTGCGTGTGGGAACTTGTAAATGTGTACACTCGTCACCGGGTTCCACTTCCAAAAATCTCAGACTGCCCAGAGGTTGAGCACACCGGTATTCTACGCACGTTGAAATACGATCATGGTGACTGTCTTCTACGGAAGATAGCAATTTGTCGAGTTCCCAACTGCTCTTGGAATTACAACAACTATGAAGTTGTTGCTATCTTCGACAAGCTTGTTGCCGTCCTTGATGGTTTGACTCGATGGATATTGCTCAAAAATCAGTTTATGTACACAGCTGAGTACTGTGATGCAATTCAATACGAGGGCCTTGTGTTTGCTGCCACCACTCGTGGCACTGTTTTTGCATGAGATCCTCGTAGTTTCGGTACGTTTGTCTTCCACCGTAATTATAATTGTTTCATCCACATGCATGCGGGTTAGCAAGTTTCCCTTTACTATTAACCTTCTTCTTGTGTTTCCAAGGTGCTGTGAACATCCCACCACCTATACTTGAAAATTTTATAACCAAGGGGGAGATGACGATGGTGATGATCACGAGCATGAGGACGAGTAGCGCCCATATACTCTATGGCGCCTGGCAACTAATTCCGATGGATCACCTCTTCTTGTGTGTATACAGCCCACTAATGATGTTACTGCTAAGGAAGCACGTGTCTCCCATGGTCGCACTCTCCGGACCTATTCCAACACCCGTTGCATGGTATTCGGGATGGATACTAGTGTGCTAGCGCCAACTCCTTCTCCCTGGTACAGAATTGATAGTCTTGGAGAAAACTCGCTCTTCCTTGGACAAAACTATCCGATGATGGTGAAAGGCGATCCAACTGCTCTTGACACATTTATGAGAAGCAACTGTGTCTATACCTCGGACATTTGGGTGGTTCCCTACCCTGGTACTGATATAGTAGGCCGCTTCAGCCTGATGATCAGTCCTGCGTTGGTCTCCAGATCGACAATGGATGGCCCGTCCCAGAGAATCACTTGTGGTTCAAAGCAAGCGTTTCCAACGCCGAGGAATGGTTGAGTTGAAGTTCATTTCATTGCTTGTTATTTGTTGTGTGGTGAAAACTTTAGTATTTATAATTTATCCTCGTTGTCGATGTGGGTTGATGACATGTTGTATGTAATAAAATGATATG
>NW_021175848.1:0-1444 GCF_002162155.2 Triticum dicoccoides
TTGGAATAATATATAAGGCTCCTGCAAAAATTGGCATAAGTTAAATAAATGATTTAATATATTAATTAAATCAAAACAAATGTCAGAAAATTTAAAAAAAACAGAAAGGAATACAGGAGGAGCTTACCTGGGCCCCTCCACTGTGCGGCCCAGCCAGCTGGCTGGCCCAGCCAGCAGCCGGCCCAGCCCACCTCCCTCCTCTGTCGTCTTCGTCCAGACAGAGGGAGGGGAGTGTGGCCGGCGCGCGCGCGCGCCACCGCGCCACGCCACCTGCTCGCCTGCTTGCCTGGCCTCCTCTCCTCGCCTCGATGGCCTGGACGACGCCACGCCTCTTCCTCTCTCTCTCTCACTCTCCCCCGGCTTCTCCCTCGCTCTCTCTCGCTCTCGGCCGAAGCACACCGTCGCCGCCGTTCGCCGTAGCCACTGACTCCGGCCACCCCTCGCTCCCCGAGTAGCTCAGAAGCTCCGCCACAACTCCCTCTTCCTCCCCACCGCTCCACGAGTCCCCGGAAGCCCTGCATCGCCGCCTCGTCGCCGTTCCCCTCTTCGGACTCCGATCACCGTCGCCGACGAATTCGCCGTCTCCAGCGCGTCCCCGAGCCCACTTCGACGCCCACTGCAGCCGCGGTGAGCCCACGAGTCGTTTCCCCCTCTCCTTCCCCTCGTTCCCTCACCGTAGCTGCATCTCCACCACGGCCGAACCTCCGCCGTCGCCGAGCTCGCCGTCGACGTAGCTCCGGTGACCATTTGGTCACCCCGACGAGTCCAACACGTTCGCAAGAACCAGTAGAGCCCCCCTAGCGCCTCACTTTGCTCGACTTCGAGCTCCAGCACCAATCCCGCGCACGACCGAACCCCGGCGGCCGCAGCCGAGCTCACCGCCGTCAACTCCGGCCACCCCGACCCCAACCGACTCCGCCAAGAGCCGCGGGTCGTCCTCAGCTTCACTCCGGTGGTCGCCACGGTCCATTTGGTGGCCGAAACAACCAAAACCACTATCGCCGCCGCACTGTTGGTCGCCGCCGGCCAGAACTCCGGCGAGCTGACGTGGCCTAGATGATTAACCACTAATCCACCACCCCCAGACGCTGACAGTGGGTCCCCAGGGCTTAGTCAAAGCTAACCAGCCCCGGGTCAACGCGGGATTAGCCCCTGGTCACTGACGTGTGGACCCCACACGTCAGGTTTGACCCGAGCCAGCTCTGTTGACCTGCTGATGTCACTGTGATGTCAGGCTGACGCAGTAAATGTAATTCTGGATTTAAATTAAATCAGGAAATTCCAGAATATTATTTAAACTTCAAAAATTCATAACTTTTATTCTGTAACTCCAAATTGGACAAATAATATATGAAAAATGATCAGAAAAATCCAATCTATCCATCTGTACTATTTTCATGCATGATCAAACAAGTTAAATTGATGTTTTAATCAGAACAAGAAA
>NW_021175849.1:0-1272 GCF_002162155.2 Triticum dicoccoides
TGTTTCCAGAGTCTGATCTTCACATGAAGACCATGTCAATGCTATCTCGAAGCATGTCTATGGTACTCCAATTTTCAACAAGAACATTTGAAACCCAATGTTAAATGTTTCCTGCCCAATTATCCAAACACCGTTGAATGGGTAATGTCATGAAAATTTCTCTTCCCTTTCCTAAAGGGGTTTTCTACGCTATATCCCGTCATGAATATCATGCGTTGCTTGCCCTTGGGAAGGATATACCCCCTGATATATGTGTTTAAACACATTTTCCTTTTCATTGTTCTGTTTAATCTGATAATCTTATTTTCCTTTCCATTGGTTGGTTTAACCTTTCTTGAGGTCTATATAATCTAAGCAGTATTATTCTCCTGCTTATGTAAACACCTCGGTGTACAACTCTGTCAGTAAGACCCTGTTGAAATTGTCGATAGCATTCCGGTCACCACCGATGGACGAGAACTTTGCCTATTGGTCCGCCTCATTCAACGAGCAGGAAAATGGTTCTCTTCGTCCCTCGCCCCTGGTACCGACATTGTGCCGACATAACTGATAGGCTACCCTCTGACATGCCTTGCTATTGTGACCGTGCGAGATGTCACCGCTCCTATTTTTAACCCACATGGTGGGCCCATAACCCACAGTTCCACATGATCGAAACCTGACTCTCCTGTACACCCCCTGTTCCCAAAGTTATTCCTCACGCGTGGCCTCGTGTGTAATTCACGAGCCACCTTCCGATGAGATCATCAATTTGGTATCAGACGCAATACTTATTCCCATTGCTCTGAAGCCCTTTCACACTTTGCTTCAGGCAACGAACGATTGCCTATGCGCTTGAAACTTCTATTTTGCACCTTCTTGCTTTGCTCTCGATATTGTCTTAAATTTCAATTCGAGAGTTACTTTCCGCCACCTTCCTCGTTGTTGTCTACCAGATAATCTACCCTGCAGAGATCCATTCTTCGGTATACCCCCTTAATCTTTCGTTAGTACGATGAAATTTCCGAAGAAAGGATGATGACTTCATCATGATGACCTGAAGCAGAGAAAGGAAGACATCAATATAATGGGTCGACCTCTTCGAGAAGAGCAACCAAGACTGAGAAGATCCGTTAGCATTTCGTAATTAGATCCCTCCCCCCTTACTCCTGCTCCTAAATCTCGGGACGAGATTTCTTGTAGTGGAGGAGAATTGTGACGCCCGGATAATCAAGCTACAGTAACCTCTGCTAATGACACCACATCACCTCCGTTACTGTCGCTAATCTCGCG
>NW_021175850.1:0-1263 GCF_002162155.2 Triticum dicoccoides
GGAGTAGGACTCCCCTCCAATCCTATTCCAACTAGGATTCCCAAGGGGGAAAGAGGGAGAGGGGTGGCCGGCCACCTCTCCTAGTCCTACTAGGACTAGGGGAAGGGGGGAGGCGCGCAGCCCCCTTGGGCTGCCCCTTTCTCCTTTCCACTAAGGCCCATGATGGCCCATATGGCTCCCGGGGGGTTCCGGTAACCTCCCGGTAACCCGGTAAAATCCCGATTTCACCCGGAACACTTCCGATGTCCAAACATAGACTTCCAATATATCAATCTTTATGTCTCGACCATTTCGAGACTCCTCGTCATGTCCGTGATCACATCCGGGACTCCGAACAACCTTCGGTACATCAAAATGCATAAACTCATAATATAACTGTCATCGTAACCTTAAGCGTGCGGACCCTACGGGTTCGAGAACAATGTAGACATGACCGAGACACGTCTCCGGTCAATAACCAATAGCGGGACCTGAATGCCCATATTGGTTCCTACATATTCTACGAAGATCTTTATCGGTCAGACCGCATAACAACATACGTTGTTCCCTTTGTCATCGGTATGTTACTTGCCCGAGATTCGATCGTCGGTATCCAATACCTAGTTCAATCTCGTTAACGGAAAGTCTCTTTACTCGTTCCGTAATACATCATCTCACAACTAACATATTAGTTGTAATGCTTGCAAGGCTTATGTGATGTGTATTACCGAGAGGGCCCAGAGATACCTCTCCGACAATCGGAGTGACAAATCCTAATCTCGAAATACGCCAACCCAACATCGACCATTGGAGACACCTGTAGTACTCCTTTATAATCACCCATTTACCTTGTGACGTTTGGTAGTACCCAAAGTGTTCCTCCGGTAAACGGGAGTTGCATAATCTCATAGTCATAGGAACATGTATAAGTCATGAAGAAAGCAATAGCAACATACTAAACGATCAGGTGCTAAGCTAATGGAATGGGTCATGTCAATCAGATCATTCTACTAATGATGTGACCTCGTTAATCAAATAACAACTCATTGTTCATGGTTAGGAAACATAACCATCTTTGATTAACGAGCTAGTCAAGTAGAGGCATACTAGTGACACTCTGTTTGTCTATGTATTCACACATGTATTATGTTTCCGGAAAATACAATTCTAGCATGAATAATAAACATTTATCATGATTATAAGGAAATAAATAATAACTTTATTATTGCCTCTAGGGCATATTTCCTTCAGTCTCCCACTTGCACTAGAGTCAATAATCTAGAT
>NW_021175851.1:0-1065 GCF_002162155.2 Triticum dicoccoides
ACTAGCTCGTTGTGATCAACAGATAGTCATGGTTTCCTGGCTATGGACATTGGATGTCGTTGATAACGGGATCACATCATTAGGAGAATGATGTGATGGACAAGACCCAATCCTAAGACTAGCACAAAAGATCGTGTAGTTCATTTGCTAGAGCTTTGCCAATGTCAAGTATCTCTTCCTTTGACCATGAGATCGTGTAACTCCTGGATACCGTAGGAGTGCTTTGGGTGTATCAAACGTCACAACGTAACTGGGTGACTATAAAGGTGCACTACAGGTATCTCCGAAAGTATCTATTGTTTTATGCGGATCGAGACTGGGATTTGTCACTCCGTGTAAACGGAGAGGTATCTCTGGGCCCACTCGGTAGGACATCATCATATGCGCAATGTGAGCAAGGAGTTGATCATGGGATGATGTGTTACGGAACGAGTAAAGTGACTTGCCGGTAACGAGATTGAACAAGGTATCGGTATACCGACGATCGAATCTCGGGCAAGTAAAATACCGCAAGACAAAGGGAATTGAATATGGGATTGATTAAGTCCTTGACATCGTGGTTCATCCGATGAGATCATCGTGGAACATGTGGGAGCCAACATGGGTATCCAGATCCCGCTGTTGGTTATTGACCGGAGAACGTCTCGGTCATGTCTGCATGTCTCCCGAACCCGTAGGGTCTACACACTTAAGGTTCGATGACGCTAGGGTTATAAAGGAAGCTTGTATGTGGTTACCGAATGTTTTTCGGAGTCCCGGTTGAGATCCCGGACGTCACGAGGAGTTCCGGAATGGTCCGGAGGTAAGGATTGATATATAGGAAGTCCTATTTCGGCCATCGGGACAAGTTTCGGGGTCATCGGTATTGTACCGGGACCACCGGAAGGGTCCCGGGGGCCCACCGGGTGGGGCCACCTGCCCCGGGGGGCCACATGGGCTGTAGGGGGTGCGCCTTGGCCTACATGGGCCAAGGGCACCAGCCCCAAGAGGCCCATGCGCCTGGGGAAACCCTAAAGGAAGAGTCCCAGCAGGGGAAGGCACCTCCTAGGTGCCTTGGGGGGGGGG
>NW_021175852.1:0-1181 GCF_002162155.2 Triticum dicoccoides
GGACGGACTTAAGCATCGCTACGGGTGAGAAGGTCTCATCGTAGTCAATTCCTTGAACTTGCCGAAAACCTTTTGCGACAAGTCGAGCTTTGTAGATAGTAACATTACCATCAGCGTCAGTCTTCTTCTTAAAGATCCATTTATTCTCAATCGCTTGCCGATCATCGGGCAAGTCAACCAAAGTCCATACTTTGTTCTCATACATGGATCCCATCTCAGATTTCATGGCTTCTAGCCACTTTGCGGAATCTGGGCTCACCATCGCTTCTTCATAGTTCGTAGGTTCATCATGATCTAGTAGCATGACCTCCAGAACAGGATTACCGTACCACTCTGGTGCGGATCTTACTCTGGTTGATCTACGAAGTTCAGTATTATCTTGATCTGAAGTTTCATGATCATTATCATTGGCTTCCTCACTAACTGGTGTAGGTGTCACTGAAACAGTTTTCTGTGATGAACTACTTTCCAGTAAGGGAGCAGGTACAGTTACCTCGTCAAGTTCTACTTTCCTCCCACTCACTTCTTTCGAGAGAAACTCCTTCTCTAGAAATGATCCATTCTTAGCAACAAATGTTTTGCCTTTGGATCTGTGATAGAAGGTGTACCCAACAGTTTCCTTTGGGTATCCTATGAATACACATTTCTCCGATTTGGGTTCGAGCTTATCAGGTTGAAGCTTTTTCACATAAGCATCGCAGCCCCAAACTTTAAAAAACGACAACTTTGGTTTCTTGCCAAACCATAGTTCATAAGGCGTCGTCTTCAACGGATTTTGATGGTGCCCTATTTAACGTGAATGCGGCCGTCTCTAAAGCATATCCCCAAAATGATAGCGGTAAATCTGTAAGAGACATCATAGATCGCACCATATCTAGTAAAGTACGATTACGACGTTCGGACACACCATTACGCTGTGGTGTTCCGGGGGGCGTGAGTTGCGAAACTATTCCACAGTTTTTCAAATGTACACCAAACTCGTAACTCAAATATTCTCCTCCACGATCAGATCGTAGAAACTTTATTTTCTTGTTACGATGATTTTCAACTTCACTCTGAAATTCTTTGAACTTTTCAAATGTTTCAGACTTATGCTTCATTAAGTAGATATATCCATATCTGCTCAAATCATCTGTGAAGGTGAGAAAATAACGATATCCGCCACGAGCCTCAATATTCAT
>NW_021175853.1:0-1469 GCF_002162155.2 Triticum dicoccoides
GCCTTGGCCTACATGGGCCAAGGGCACCAGCCCCTAGAGGCCCATGCGCCAAGATATAGGAAAAAGGGGAGAGTCCTAAAAGGGGAAGGCACCTCCGAGGTGCCTTGGGGAGGATGGACTCCTCCCCCCTCCTTAGCCGCACCCCTTCCTTGGAGGAGGGGGCAAGGCTGCGCCTCCCCCCTCTCCCCTGCCCCTATATATAGTGGAGGGGAGGGAGGGCATCCATACCTGAGCCCTTGGCGCCTCCCTCCCTCCCGTGACACCTCCTCCTCTCCCGTAGGTGCTTGGCGAAGCCCTGCAGGATTGCCACGCTCCTCCATCACCACCACGCCGTTGTGCTGCTGCTGGATGGAGTCTTCCTCAACCTCTCCCTCTCTCCTTGCTGGATCAAGGCGTGGGAGACATCATCGAGCTGTACGTGTGTTGAACGCGGAGGTGCCGTCTGTTCGGCACTAGGATCATCGGTGATCTGAATCACGACGAGTACGACTCCATCAACCCCGTTCACTTGAACGCTTCCGCTTAGCGATCTACAAGGGTATGTAGATGCACTCTCTTTCTACTCGTTGCTGGTCTCTCCATAGATAGATCTTGGTGATGCGTAGGAAATTTTTTGAATTTCTGCTACGTTCCCCAACAGTGGCATCATGAGCTAGGTCTATTGCGTAGATTCTTTGCACGAGTAGAACACAAAGTAGTTGTGGGCGTCGATATTGTTCAATATGCTTGCCGTTACTAGTCTTATCTTGATTCGGCGGCATCGTGGGATGAAGCGGCCCGGACCAACCTTACACGTACGCTTACGTGAGACCGGTTCCACCGACAAACATGCACTAGTTGCATAAGGTGGCTGGCGGGTGTCTGTCTCTCCCACTTTAGTCAGATCGGATTCGATGAAAAGGGTCCTTATGAAGGGTAAATAGCAATTGGCATATCACGTTGTGGTTCATGCGTAGGTAAGAAACGTTCTTGCTAGAAACCCATAGCAGCCACGTAAAACATGCAAACAACAATTAGAGAACGTCTAACTTGTTTTTGCAGGGTATGCTATGTGATGTGATATGGCCAAAAAGGATGTGATGAATGATATATGTGATGTATGAGATTGATCATGTTCTTGTAATAGGAATCACGACTTGCATGTCGATGAGTATGACAACCGGCAGGAGCCATAGGAGTTGTCTTTATTTATTTGTGACCTGCGTGTCAACTTAAACGTCATGTAATTACTTTACTTTATTGCTAACCGTTAGCCATAGTAGTAGAAGTAATAGTTGGCGAGGCAACTTCATGAAGACACGATGATGGAGATCATGATGATGGAGATCATGGTGTCATGCCGGTGACGATGATGATCATGGAGCCCCGAAGATGGAGATCAAAAGGAGCAAAGTGATGATGGCCATATCATGTCACTATTTGATTGCATGTGATGTTTATCATGTTTATACATCTTATTTGCTTAGAAC
>NW_021175854.1:0-1021 GCF_002162155.2 Triticum dicoccoides
GGGGGGTAGCAATGCCACCGGAGCGTCGCACCGGGCCCTCATACATGCGGGGTGGTGTGGTGGCATGTCCGAAGAGGCGGGACGCGTCTCCGGTGCGTGGCCCCCCCTCATGGACGGCGATGACACGGTAGTAGACATTCTGCGGTAACGATGCGGCGTCAATATTACTAAATACTCGGAGCGCGATAAAATCATGAGTTTTTTTGCACGACGTGGGCACATGTGCTATAGGAACGATGGTATTTTTTCATAATTTTTGGTGATGGAGAAGTATCCAAAAAATTCCCTCTACGCGGATTGCCCTTCGCGCGTCTACGGCTGTGGCCGGCGGCCTCCGGGGGCTAGCATGCCGCCAAATCTTGCGTAGGCGGCCTCTCACAAGTCCAGAAGTGTTGTGGCGGTTGCAACCGCCCGGCACACGTTTCCGGGATGTGCCCCCCCTTACGGAAGGCGCCGCCGCCGGCACCTGGAGGGGGAAACGGACGTGTGGGGTCTACACGGAGGGGATCTTGCTGTGGGTCTGGCCCGGATGTTGCTCCAAAGTGTTCCTATGGGCTGACCTAACACAGCCGGGTGGGGAGGTCCACTGGTCAAAGCCCGTCCATGCAAAGTCAAAGGGCTAGATCCCATGGTCAAACGCTACAGGGTTAGGCGGGACGGGGGCACTTGGGGGGTAACAATGCCTATTTTTTGTATTTTCTCTTATTTTTTTAATTTTTTTCAATACTAATTTCATTAACTTAAATGTACAGAAAACATATATCGATTGCCCCCCACATGGGCCTTCTTCCGTCGTGTCACGGAGAGGTTAGACGGGACGGGCCGGGTACCTGTGGGGGGTAGCAATGCCGCCAGGTGTTGCGGTGGGCCCTCCTACGGTTGTGGAAACGTGGTGGCAGGCGCAGGCACGCGGCTTCGGGGTGGGCCCCCTCCCCCCTCACGGGCGTCGATGCCGCCATGCCCCGGAGGGGGAAAACGGCCATGTCGGGCCGACGCAGAGGGAATCTTGTGGTGGGTTGTG
>NW_021175855.1:0-1509 GCF_002162155.2 Triticum dicoccoides
ATGAAGATGGTCTCTCTCAAGCAACCCTACAACCAAATAACAAAGAGTCTCTCGTGTCCCCAACACACCCAATACAATGGTAAATTGTATAGGTGCACTAGTTCGGCGAAGAGATGGTGATACAAGTGCGATATGGATGATAGATAAGGATATTTGTAATCTGAAATAATAAAAACAGCAAGGTAACAAGTGGTAAAAGTGAGCGTAATCAGTATTGCAATGCTAGGAAACAAGGCCTAGGGTTCATACTTTCACTAGTGCAAGTTCTCTCAACAATAATAACATATAACTATCCCTCAACATGCAACAAAGAGTCACTCCAAAGTCACTAATAGTGGAGAACAAACGAAGAGATTATGGTAGGGTACGAAACCACCTCAAAGTTATTCTTTTCAATCAATCCGTTGGGCTATTCCTATAAGTGTCACAAACAACCCTAGAGTTCGTACTAGAATAACACCTTAAGACACAAATCAACCAAAACCCTAATGTCACCTAGATACTACAATGTCACCTCAAGTATCCGTGGGTATGATTATACGATATGCATCACACAATCTCATATTCATCTATTCAACCAACACATAGAACCTCAAAGAGTGCCCCAAAGTTTCTACCGGAGAATCAAGACGAAAACGTGTGCCAACCCCTATGCATAGATTCATGGGCGGAACCCGCAAGTTGATCACCAAAACATACATCAAGTGAATCACGTGATATCCCATTGTCACCACAGATACGCATGGCAAGACATACATCAAGTGTTCTCAAATCATTAAAGACTCAATCCGATAAGATTACTTCAAAGGGAAAAATCAATCCATTACAAGAGAGTAGAGGGGGAGAAGAAACATAAGATCCAACTATAATAGCAAAGCTCGCGATACATCAAGATCGTGCCAAATCAAGATCACGAGAGAGAGAGAGAGAGAGATCAAACACATAGCAACTGGTACATACCCTCAGCCCCGACGGTGAACTACTCCCTCCTCGTCATGGAGAGCACCGGGATGATGAAGATGGCCACCGGTGAGGGTTCCCCCCTCCGGCAGGGTGCCGGAATAGGGTCCCGATTGGTTTTTGGTGGCTACAGAGGCTTGCGGCGGCGGAACTCCCGATCTATTCTATTCTTCAAAGTTTTTAGGGTATATGGTTATATATAGGAGGAATAAGTACGTCAGGGGAGCCACGAGGGGCCCACGAGGGTGGAGGGCGCGCCCTGGGGTGGGTGGGCACGCCCCCTACCTCGTGCCTTTCTCGTTGCTTCTTTGACGTGGACTCCAAGTCTCCCTGGTTGCTTTCCTTCCAAAAATAACTTCTCTAGAAGGTTTCATTCCGTTTTGACTCCGTTTGATATTCCTTTTCTTCGAAACACTGAAACAAGGGAAAAAACAGGAACTGGCACTGGGCTCTAGGTCAATAGGTTAGTCCCAAAAATAATATAAAAGTGTAAAATAAAGCCCATAAACATCCAAGATAGATAATATAATAGCATGGAACAATCAAAAA
>NW_021175856.1:0-1510 GCF_002162155.2 Triticum dicoccoides
ATGAAGATGGTCTCTCTCAAGCAACCCTACAACCAAATAACAAAGAGTCTCTCGTGTCCCCAACACACCCAATACAATGGTAAATTGTATAGGTGCACTAGTTCGGCGAAGAGATGGTGATACAAGTGCGATATGGATGATAGATAAGGATATTTGTAATCTGAAATAATAAAAACAGCAAGGTAACAAGTGGTAAAAGTGAGCGTAATCAGTATTGCAATGCTAGGAAACAAGGCCTAGGGTTCATACTTTCACTAGTGCAAGTTCTCTCAACAATAATAACATATAACTATCCCTCAACATGCAACAAAGAGTCACTCCAAAGTCACTAATAGTGGAGAACAAACGAAGAGATTATGGTAGGGTACGAAACCACCTCAAAGTTATTCTTTTCAATCAATCCGTTGGGCTATTCCTATAAGTGTCACAAACAACCCTAGAGTTCGTACTAGAATAACACCTTAAGACACAAATCAACCAAAACCCTAATGTCACCTAGATACTACAATGTCACCTCAAGTATCCGTGGGTATGATTATACGATATGCATCACACAATCTCATATTCATCTATTCAACCAACACATAGAACCTCAAAGAGTGCCCCAAAGTTTCTACCGGAGAATCAAGACGAAAACGTGTGCCAACCCCTATGCATAGATTCATGGGCGGAACCCGCAAGTTGATCACCAAAACATACATCAAGTGAATCACGTGATATCCCATTGTCACCACAGATACGCATGGCAAGACATACATCAAGTGTTCTCAAATCATTAAAGACTCAATCCGATAAGATTACTTCAAAGGGAAAAATCAATCCATTACAAGAGAGTAGAGGGGGGAGAAGAAACATAAGATCCAACTATAATAGCAAAGCTCGCGATACATCAAGATCGTGCCAAATCAAGATCACGAGAGAGAGAGAGAGAGAGATCAAACACATAGCAACTGGTACATACCCTCAGCCCCGACGGTGAACTACTCCCTCCTCGTCATGGAGAGCACCGGGATGATGAAGATGGCCACCGGTGAGGGTTCCCCCCTACGGCAGGGTGCCGGAACAGGGTCCCGATTGGTTTTTGGTGGCTACAGAGGCTTGCGGCGGCGGAACTCCCGATCTATTCTATTCTTCAAAGTTTTTAGGGTATATGGTTATATATAGGAGGAATAAGTACGTCAGGGGAGCCACGAGGGGCCCACGAGGGTGGAGGGCGCGCCCTGGGGTGGGTGGGCACGCCCCCTACCTCGTGCCTTTCTCGTTGCTTCTTTGACGTGGACTCCAAGTCTCCCTGGTTGCTTTCCTTCCAAAAATAACTTCTCTAGAAGGTTTCATTCCGTTTTGACTCCGTTTGATATTCCTTTTCTTCGAAACACTGAAACAAGGGAAAAAACAGGAACTGGCACTGGGCTCTAGGTCAATAGGTTAGTCCCAAAAATAATATAAAAGTGTAAAATAAAGCCCATAAACATCCAAGATAGATAATATAATAGCATGGAACAATCAAAAA
>NW_021175857.1:0-700 GCF_002162155.2 Triticum dicoccoides
GTACGCCGCCCGCCGGCCTCCCTCGCCCACCGCGCCGCCTCTCGCCCGCCCTCAACGCCGCCGGCCGGCCTCGCTGCCGCGCGCGCACGCGCGCGCCTCTCTACAGAGAGCGAGATCGTGGAGAGCGAGAGAATTTTTTCTTTTTTTTCTTTTTTTTGTTCTTTTTAATTTTAACTAGTTAATTAGTTTAACAAAAACGGTAAAATAACTTAAAACTTGATAATTAACAAAAAAAACCGTAAAATTTGATAATTAA
Source organism: Triticum dicoccoides (assembly GCF_002162155.2). Classification (NCBI taxonomy): domain Eukaryota; kingdom Viridiplantae; phylum Streptophyta; class Magnoliopsida; order Poales; family Poaceae; genus Triticum; species Triticum dicoccoides. The sequence goes on from NW_021175857.1 coordinate 257, forward strand.
CAAAAAAAACGTATATACGGAGAGGGGGCGGCGAGGGGGGCGGCGATGCGCGCGGTGTTTTTTTAGGGATCGAGAGGGGGCGGCGAGGGTTATACATGTGTGTTGTCCTCGCCTCCCTCTCCGTGACGCCGTCGTCTGCCGCCCCGTCTCGCGCTCTACCGCGACACCCTCTCCCACCCCTTCCTCGCCCCCTCCTTTTGCCACCGCCCTTTCGCCACCGCCACCGCCACCGCCCCCCTTCTTCACTTAATTAATTTGTTTTTACTACATGTTTTCAGGACTGACATAATGGCGGACGATAGAGCTGACCCGATTATGGACAACTATGATCCGGACGGTGAAGCACATATGTTCGGCATCATAAACGGCGATATTCTATATGTGCCGACCGGACAAGAAGAAGATGATATCTCTTCTTATCTGAACCTTGACGGTGAAGATGAA
>NW_021175858.1:0-2272 GCF_002162155.2 Triticum dicoccoides
ACAATCCGGGAACATAACACCGATATGACGGAAACTAGGGCGGCAAGAGTGGAACAAAACACTAGGAGAGAGGCCGAGCCTTCCACCCTTTACCAAGTATATAGATGCATTAAGATAACATAGCAATATAATGATATCCCAACAAGTAAATAAATGTTCCAACAAGGAACGGCTCCAATCTTCACCTGCAGCTAACAACGCTATAAGAAGGGCTGAGCAAAGCGGTAACATAGCCAATCAACGGTTTGCTAGGACAATGGTGGGTTAGAGGTTCAATCATGCAATTGGGAGGCTGACAAGCAAATGGTAGGCATCGTAGCAGTGGCAAAGCAAAAGAGCGAGCAAACTAGCATAGCAAAGATAGTAGTGATTTCGAGGGTATGATCATCTTGCCTGCACAGTTGTCAGAGTTGACTGGATCCTCACAAGCAAACTCAATGGGCTCCTCGGTAGCGAACTCGTCTCCCGGCTCTACCCAACAAGACAAACAAGCAACAAGGATACAATCAACCACGGGCAAGACCAAGCAATATGATGAAATGACGATATGCTATGCGGGATGCGATGCGGGATGCAAAATGCAAGATATGACAGGAAATGCATGAACCTGGCATCAACTTGGAAAACCAAGTGTGCCACTGGATAGAGGGGATGAAATCGCTTCAAAACGATATAAAGATCATTGGAATCGGAGCTACGGTTTGGAAATGGCAAGCGTTTTAAGATATGACACGGGTCTGCAATTTACAGCAAGTAGGCATCTAAATGCAACGAAAAGAACATGCTACAACCACCAAACATGAAAACAAAATACATGGCAGTGATGTACACAAGATGGTTGAAAAAACACTAGCACTGAGCCATAGGCAAATTCATCCATTAAGAGGTTCAAACAAGCATGGCTAAAACGCAAATGCAAAACAGATTCCAGACTTAGTGAAACTAACACTAGTCTGAAATTTCAGATCACGATGCTCTCTTCGGAGCAGCAAAACAACATGATAGAAAACCTGAACATGACAAGTAAGAACATGGCATGGAGCTACTCAACAAGCTTAACAAAACACCCAAAGTGACCTGGGGCCAAAAGGGTTCACAAAATATATTAACGGGCACACGAACATAGCTAAAACACAATCAGTTTTCAGACTTAGTGAAAATTGAGACATGCTGAAATATAACTCACGAAGGCATGTAAACGAGCTCGATGCACTCACCACGGTGCAAGTCATGGCAAGGAAAACATATAACCATTAAGAAGGCACAAAATAAAAGCTATACATGGCAAGAACACTGGCATAGCATGCATGGAACACTAACGGTAGCATCGGCAAAATCGCAAACAAGTTGACGATCTGCCCAGATTAACAACGAAGCAAAAGTTGAGCTCGATTGAGTCAACCTAGAGCACTCCACATATGTAAACAAAGACACGGATGGACAGAGCATAACATAAATATCAAAACTCCCTTACTGATCATCCTCAAAAGAGGCACGGATCACTAGGAAACAAGCTGGACATATAGCATCATGAACTAAAATATCCCAGACTTAGTGAAAATCACTAAGTCTCTGAAATCAGCAATCTCAGGTACCTCTCTTTGCAAGCTTGCACAAGACAACACACACATCCTAAAAATGCATGGATGGCACCTCTGGAAAGAAGACAAAATGCTTAACAATTCATCCCAAAGGGGCACAGGCATATCATGCACGAATTAAACATGGCAAAAATGACAAAAGTGCATGATGAACTAACGGATCTGCAATTTAACTCACGAAGCCTCCTTATAACAGCATTTTGGGCAACAAGATGACCTCAAATGCAAATGATGCAATGGAATGAAATGATGTACATGTCGAGGCGAAGATTTTGATATATTATATGCCCAAAACGGAGCTACGGATGCGGAGATACGAGCAGTCAAAGAATGCATAAAAATCTGGGAGTTAGGGTTTCGGGGGAGAGAGGGTCAACCTCAGATCTAGATCCGGCTACTGTAGCAAACACTGTTCACCGGGCGCGGTTACTGTAGCAGTCCGGTCCGAGGTCGCCGGAAATGGCCGCGGCGGCGGCCGGCGTGGAGGAAGGAGACCGGAGAAGGACGCCGGCGGCGCGGGGAGGACCTTGGGGCGGCGCGGCCGGCGATGAGGAGCCCCGGCGGAGTCGCGGCGTGGCGCGGGGCGGCGATGCGGCCGGAGGCGAGGTCGGGCGCGGTGGAGCGGCGAGCTCCGGCGATGGCGCTCGCGGTGGCGCGGGCTGCCGGAGCCG
>NW_021175859.1:0-764 GCF_002162155.2 Triticum dicoccoides
TTTATATAGAAGGAGAGACTGTAAGATGGTTTCTATGGTGTTATAATTGTTACCATTGACGGTTGCAAGAATTGTTCTATCTGGAGATCAAATGTGCTCATCTTATTGTCTTGAATACTCCATTATTAGATTTGTTTGCTTGAATCTATGCAATTCATGCTTACTTCTATCTATACTTGTTGCATTTGCATTCATCCTGGTGAGCATACCTCACACCTGGTGCACTAGGGAAAGCACAACGTTTGTTACCTAACGCTTTCTGCAGGTTTATATCTTTCCACTAGTGGTATCATGTTTGGATCATGCTCATTGCGTGTGTGTGCATTGTTGTGTGTTTATTCTAGTAGTATTCCTTGTTGTTTACCTAACACTAGGATACATCTTCGTGTTTGCGTACCTCAACTGTATGAGCTCTAGCAGTTGTGGTGTTTATGCTTTTGTTTATCATGCTTAGATTGTCTATCATAATATAGGGTGTATCACATAGTTGCACTTAGGAGAATCTTACTTATCCGCAAAGCATAATTTCAAAATAAGAAGTTAAAAGTTATAGCTGCCTATTCACACACCCCCCCCCCACCCACCCACCCACCACCTCCACCTCCACCCCTAGTTGACCATCTTGATCCTTCAATGGGTTGGTCCCTCATGGTGTATGCGTGTGACCGTTGCACGGATCGTGTGGCTCTATTGTGTAGTGTGGTTCCCTGCCATGTTATGGTGCGTGACTGGTGATAGTTATGTATATGTGCTTTTCCTTCTGC
>NW_021175860.1:0-567 GCF_002162155.2 Triticum dicoccoides
CCCCCGCACCCTCCCCCGCTCCACCGGCATTACTGTTTGATGATATTTTTAAAAAAAATATTACTGTCTTATAAAAAAATATTACTGTTATGATTTAAACAAGTTTGAACATATTTAAACACAAGTAAGTATCAAACAGCATTTTTAATGCATAAAAAAATTGTGGAGCCTGGGAATCGAACCCAGGACCTCCTGGTGTGAGAACTAGCTGCTGACCAGTCGAACTAGTAGAGAAGACTTGATGTGTATCAGGTCTGGTGGTAGATAACCTGTTGGCTCGGGCAGAAGTAAAAAAAATACTAATGGCGCACCTGGGTGAGGTGCGCCATTAGCATGTATGTACTTATGGCGCACCGAGGGGTGGTGCGCCATTAGTATTGTGCCGCCCCTACTTCGTATCGATCCCCTCTCTCTCCCTCGCCCTCGCCCGCGATCCCCTTCCCCTCTCCTCTCCCGATGCCGCCGCCCCGCCGCCCTCGACGCCGCCCCGACACCAGCGCCGCCCCGTCCACACCACACCACCGACGCCTCCCTCTCCCCATCCTCCCCTTCCTCCCCTCCGACCCC
>NW_021175861.1:0-1569 GCF_002162155.2 Triticum dicoccoides
CTCAGCGGCGAAGGCATGCCTCGTGGGTAGCAACGAATCGAAACAGCTCAATCTTTAGAATGGCGAGCGAGCACTGGCCAAGATCTGACTATATGAGAGAAAAAAGAGCGAATTTGCTTGAGAAAGACGCCATCCTGGGCTGGCTGAATCCGACCGGGATTCAAAGGGCTTGCCTGATAAAGACGCCGAGGAAGAAGGCCATACCTTTGCCCGACGATGATGCTGCTCCCGACCGCCGGCCGTCGACTGCGTTAGCTTGCTGCCCTTCCTCCACCCCAGCGCGCAGCCTGCAGCTCACCGCCGCCGCCGCCGTCGCTCCGCTGTTCCCCTTCACTCTCTCTTGTTTTTGAGCTGCGCTATTCCCCTTCTCTTGTTCAGTTGATTTTTTTTCGAGCAGGGACTTTTTACAGCCGAGACAGGTGTACCACCGAATGGGCTCCTGTCTTGGAACTGAAGCAATTTCCCGAAATCATTAATTAAATAGTATTCTTCCAAAGATCGCTCCCACCTTTTTAGATTGTGATAAGTGGTATGTGTCACTTATCACAACCTGTGTGTTTTAATGTTTTTTGTCTGTTTTGAAAAAAAATATGTTTTATCTCTTAAACCATGTTTTTCCCTTTCGGAAAGCCGTTTCCGAGAGACACGGCTGCACCTCTCGCAGATGTCAAACCGTGCCTCTCACGTAAGAAAAAAAAAGAAAACACGTTTGTTTTCCGTTTCTGAGAGGCACGGCACGCCTCTTGCGAAAAATCGTGCCTCTCACAGAAGAATATTTTTTTTCATTTTTGAGAGGTACGGTTGTGCCGCTCGTGGAAGCAAAACCGTGCTTCTCGCAAAAGCTAAACCGTATATCTTGCGGAAGTAAATAAAACACGTTTATTCACCAATTTTTTCCCGGATTTTTTTTGTCGAAAAGCTTAGGAAAACCGGTGGAAAGCGGAAAGCTGAAAAAACCAGATAAAAGCCGAATACCCGTGCGAAAAGATAAATAGAAATTTTGGAGGAAGCGTCTAAAATGCGACACGTAACGGTGGCTGAGAGCGCGCTTCACAAGCGATCGTTGGGAGGCTTCTGAAGGAGCACTCATCAACTAGTTGCTCTCGCAAAGAGAGTGGATTTTTGGATCCCGGGTGCATTGGAGGACCTTATTTTAAATACTTTACAAATCACATTTAAAGTTTCAAAAAATTCCGAAAATAATTCTACGTGATCATATGGATGTATATTACACATGTGTAAAGTTTGGTGATGAAATAAGTAAACATGTAAGCTATACAAAAATGACAAAATGGGGATTTCCAAATAGTGAATAATGCATGCACTGTTCATCTTTCGAAAATCATGATTTTGTCTTTTTTGTATAACTCACATGGTTACTTATTTCAGCATCAAGATTTGCATATGTGTAATACACATCCATATAAACATGTTGATTTGTTTTCAAAATTTTATGAAACCTTAAAAAAGCATTTTGGAACTATTTCAAATATATGGCTCCAATGCACCCGTCCTCCAAAGTAACTTTTTGCTCTCGAATATTCCTATTCAAAATTTTAGCAATTTCCT
>NW_021175862.1:0-1902 GCF_002162155.2 Triticum dicoccoides
CGACAGAGAGGTGGAACGCAAAGGTGGTGTCAGAGTGGTGTGAGCAAGAGGAACTGATGAAAATGGGAACACATTCTCGTCAAACACAACATCACGTGAGATGTAGACACGGTTAGACGGAACATGAAGGCACTTGTACCATTTTTGAAGAGAACTATACCCAAGAAAAACTCATTTTTTGGACCAAAACTCTAGCTTACGCTTATTATAGGGGAGAAGGTGAGGCCAACACGCACACCCAAAAACTTTGAGGAACGTATAATCTGGAGTTTCATTAAGTAAGAGTTCAAGCGGTGTTTTCATCCCAAGGAGTCGTGTAGGAAGCCTATTAATAATAAAATAGACGATGGAAAAAATCATCACTCCAAAAGCGAAAAGAAACTGATGCATGAGCAAGCAAAGCAAGGCCAGTTTCAACAATATGACGATGCTTACGTTTAGTAGTGCCATTCTACTGATGCGTATGAGGACAAGACACACGATGCGAAATCCCAAGCTTGTTGAAGAACCCATTGAGGTTGTGATACTCCCCCCACAATCAGATTGGGTATGTATAATTTTATGCTTAAGGAGACACTCAACATGTGCTTGAAATTACAGAAAAACATTGAACATATCAGATTTACGCTTAATAAGATAAACCAAGTAAATTGACTATAAGCATCAATAAAACTGACATAATAATTATGGCCACTAACGGATGTTTGGGCATGCCCCCACACATCAGAATACACAATCTCAGGTGAAGTTTTAACTGCACGACTCGACTCTGAAAACGAAAGTTGATAACGCTTGCCTTGGTGATAGGCATCACAAACTGTTTCAACAATTTTATTGGACACAACAACTAGAAGATCATGACTACGAAGAACATGATGGACTATGAGAGTGGTAGGATGACCAAGCCGCACGTGCCAATGAGTAGACGACACACGCACACCGCTAAAAACCTGATGGACAGGCAGCACATCAAGTGCATAGAGTCCATGGCACAAGCGACCTCTAGTAGGAACGTCCCTCATGTCCTGGGCCTTGATAATAATGTCTTCACTGAGTTTCACCCTTTTCATTGTTTTATCAATGCCCAAGACACGAGGGATGTTCTTCTTAGAGTTTTGAACAGACAACAAACTACGTGTAGCGGAAGGAACTTGAAGGACATTGAGAAGATGCAACTGTTTGGGTTTATGAGTAAGAAGCGAAGCCTGACCAACATCTGATATGTGCATACCTGCTTCGTTGGTGGTGCGAACCTGATCATGACCACGATATGGCTCATGAGTGGAGGACTTGCCCATCTCACTCGTTAGGTGATGCGAGTAGCACCCGTATCCATGTACCATGTCGAGTCAATATGATATGATGGAGTGTGTCCATGCTCATGAGTTGCCAAGGCAACCTGTTTATCGTTGCCTTTGCCGTTGTTTCCAATGCCAAGGAAGTCCTGGTTAAAGCGGCGATGACAGCGGGAGGCAATGTGCTCCGTAAGAGCGCAAAGCTGGCAGGGGAGCTGAACCCCGCATGAGGGGCAGGAGGCACACGGGCGGCCACCCCTGGTCGTGGCATGGAACCATCTGCGGGAGGCCACGAGTTCTGTGGAGACGGAGGCACCACCTTGCCTCCAGCAGGTGGCTTGTAGGGCTTCCCTTTTCCATGAGTGGCGGCATTCATAGAAGCAAAGCTCGGGTTGGCGCGGCGGGAGTTGACACGTTATTCCATAGCGAGGAGGCGTGAGTAGAGCTCACAGGGCTGGAGCGGGGTGTCACGACCATTGATGTTCTCGGTGAGGTTATCATAGTCGTCGTCCAACCCATTCATGACAAAGGTGGTAAAATCCTCTGGAGGAAGATGCTAGCCAATGGAGGCCAGAGTGTCGGTGAGGCTCGTCATCTTGTTGAAGTA
>NW_021175863.1:0-1194 GCF_002162155.2 Triticum dicoccoides
AAAGGACCCATTCTTGGCAACAAAGATCTTGCCTTCGGATCTGAGGTAGAAGGTGTACCCAATAGTTTCTTTTGGGTATCCTATGAAGACGCATTTTTCCGACTTGGGTTCGAGCTTTTCAGGTTGAAGTTTCTTGACATAAGCATCGCATCCCCAAACTTTTAGAAACGACAGCTTAGGTTTCTTCCCAAACCATAATTCATATGGTGTCGTCTCAACGGATTTTGACGGTGCCCTATTTAAAGTGAATGCGGCAGTCTCTAAAGCATAGCCCCAAAAAGAAAGCGGTAAATCGGTAAGAGACATCATAGATCGCACCATATCTAACAGAGTGCGATTACGACGTTCGGACACACCATTACACTGAGGTGTTCCAGGCGGCGTGAGTTGTGAAACTATTCCACATTTTCTTAAGTGTGCCCCAAACTCGTGACTCAAGTATTCTCCTCCACGATCTGATCGCAGAAACTTGATTTTCCTGTCACATTGATTTTCAACCTCACTCTGAAATTCCTTGAACTTTTCAAAGGTTTCAGACTTGTGTTTCATTAAGTAGATATACCCATACCTACTGAAATCATCAGTGAGAGTGAGAAATAACGATAGCCACCGCGAGCCTCAACACTCATCGGACCGCACACATCAGTATGTATGATTTCCAATAAGTCGGTTGCTCGCTCCATTGTTCCTGAGAACGGAGTCTTGGTCATTTTACCCATAAGGCATGGTTCGCACGTGTCAAATGATTCATAATCAAGAGACTCTAAAAGTCCATCAACATGGAGCTTCTTCATGCGTTTGACACCTATGTGACCAAGGCGGCAGTGCCACAAGTATGTGGGACTATCATTATCAACCTTACTTCTTTTGGTACTCACATTATGAACATGTGTAGCATCACGTTCGAGATTCATAAAGAATAAACCATTCACCATAGGAGCATGACCATAAAACATATCTCTCATAAAAATGGAACAACCATTATTCTCAGATTTAAAAGAGTAGCCATCTCGAATTAAACGAGATCCCGATACAATGTTCATGCTCAAAGCTGGCACTAAATAACAATTATTAAGGTTTAAAACTAATCCCGAAGGGAGATGCAGAGGTAGCGTGCCGACGGCGATCACATTGACCTTGGAACCATTCCCGACGCGCATCGTCACCTCGTCCTTTGCCAGTTTTCGCTTATTC
>NW_021175864.1:0-968 GCF_002162155.2 Triticum dicoccoides
AAAGAAAAAATTCAGAGTGTGCTTTTCCCTTGTTTACGTGCCGCGCCGTGATTTTGTTAGTGTTCTAGGCTCGCGTCTCTAGCACAGTCTAGCCTAGGACCAGCACAGTACCGTCGTTGAGCGTTTATTCAACTTTGCATCTCTGAATTGATTATTGCTGACCCTTTTTGCTACCATATTATAAGCCTTCCCAGCTCCACATACATCTACGTCGTGCGTTTGACTCTCCCTGGTAATCGCTCTATCCAAGCTTTGAGAGTTTTTGACTACAACGGTTGCCGATCACCGCCTGCTGCTGGGTAAGAACTGGTAAGAATTTGAGGTTTGCTTGACGGATTTGTGACACCCACCACCACCACTTGTTCGTAGTCTGTAGGATCATATTCTTGTGTGTTTCTATTGCTGCTAACCATGCCAGGATCACAAGCCGACGAGATTGACTGGGAGAATTTATCGAACAAGGAGCTTCATCATAAGTTTCAGCAAATGATGACTGAACAGGTGCAAGATATGCTGAACAATTTTGAAGAGGCCATGGAGAAGATCACTGGCTTTGAGAAGACGTTCGAAACAAAGCTCGATAACAAGTTTAATGAATTGCTCGCGCGTCTTCCACCACCACCACCCGCTGCACCTAACGCACCTCTCCAACAACAACAACAACAACGACTACCTCCACGTCGCGAAGCAGACCTCCGCCGAGCAAGCCGTGTTCCTCTTGCGTTTGGCCAAACTGTTGGTGCTGCTGTTGATACTTCTGTGGCTCCTGCTGCTGATGCGGAGGAGGATGATTATGTGGGAGACTATGAGGATGAGGTTGATCAAAATCAACACTACGTGCAGCCACCTGTACCACCACCAGCAGGTCGACCTCAGGTATATATTCGTAATGGTAGGCCTGCACCACCACCTCAGGTACGAGATGATGTCCATATTCCTAAACTGAAATTGAATATTCCACCATTTGA
>NW_021175865.1:0-3340 GCF_002162155.2 Triticum dicoccoides
GTGATGATTGGACATGGTTTAGTTGATTTGGATCACATGAGCACTTAGATGATTAGAGGGATGTCTATCTAAGTGGAATTTCTTAAGTAATATGATTAATTGAACTTCAATTTATCATGAACTTAGTCCTGATAGTATTTTGCAAATTATGTTGTAGATCTATAGCTCGCGTTGTTGCTTCCCTATGTTTATTTTTGATATGTTCCTAGAGAAAAACTATGTTGAAAGATATTAGTAGCAATGATGCAGATTAGATCCGTGATCTGAGGTTTATCCTCATTGCTGCATAGAAGAATTATGTCCTTGATGCACCGCTAGGTGACGGACCTATTGCAAGAGCAGATGCAGACGTTATGAACGTTTGGCAAGCTCAATATGATGACTACTTGATAGTTTAGTGCACCATGCTTAACGGCTTAGAATCAGGACTTCAACAACGTTTTGAACGTCATGGAGCATATGATATACAGGTTATTGAAGTGTACCTTACTAGTGTTTATAGTAGTCCCTGGATATTTGATACTTGTTAGGTTGCTAAAAATTAGTAACTCGAAACAGGAGTTACAAAATAAACAGAGACTAGTTGAGGGTGAAGTGATGATGTGTGTTGGAAGTGGTTCCAAGATTGATATGATCATCATCACGCACTCCCTGTACTTTCGGAATTAGTGTTAAACCTAAATAAATGTTATTTGGCGTTTGCGTTGAGCATGAATATGATTTGATCATGTTTATTGCAATACGGTTATTCATTTAAAGTCAGAGAATAAAATTGTTGTTCTGTTTACATGAATAAAACCTTCGATGGTCAAACACCCAATGAAAATAGTTTGTTGGATCTCAATTAGTGATACACATGTTCATAATATTGATGCCAAAAGATGCAAGGTTGATAATGATAGTGCAACTTATTTGTGGCACTGCCGTTTGGGTCATACCGGTGTAAAGCGCATGAAGAAACTCCATAAAGATGGATTTTTGGAATCACTTGGTTATGAATCATTTGATGCTTGCGAACCGTGCCTTTTGGGCAAGATGACTAAAACTCCGTTCTCCGGAACAATGGAACAAGCTACTGACTTGTTGGAAATAATACATACCGATGTATGCGGTCCAATGAGTGTTGAAGCTCGTGGCGGGTATCGTTATTTTCTGACCTTCATAGATGATTTGAGAAGATATGAGTATATCTACTTAATGAAGCACAAGTCTGAAACATTTGAAAAGTTCAAAGAATTTCAGAGTGAAGTGGAGAATCATCGTAACAAGAAAATAAAGTTTCTACAATCTGATCATAGAGAAGAATATTTGCGTTACGAGTTTGGCCTTCATTTGAAACAATGTGAAATAGTTTCGCAACTCACACCACCAAGAACACCACAATGTAATGGTGTGTCTGAACGTTGTAATCGTACTTTACTAGATATGGGGCGATCTAGATGTCTCTTACCGATTTACCACTATCGTTTTGGGGTTATGCATTAGAGACAACTGCATTCACGTTACAAAGGGCACCATCAAAATCCGTTGAGAGGACGCCTTATGAACTGTGGTTTGGCAAGAAACCAAAGTTGTCGTTTCTTAAAGTTTGGGGCTGCGATGCTTATGTGAAAAAGTTTCACCTGATAAGCTCAAACCCAAATCGGAGAAGTGCATCTTCATAGAATACCCAAAGGAAACTGTTGGGTACACCTTCTATCACAGATCCGAAGGCAAGACATTCATTGCTAAAATGGATCCTTTCTAGAGAAGGAGTTTCTCTCGAAAGAAGTGAGTGGGAGGAAAGTAGAGCTTGATAAGGTAATTGTACCTTCTCCCAAATTGGAAAGTAGTTTATCACAGAAATAAGTTATAGTGATTCCTACACCAATTAGTGAGGAAGCAAATGATGATGATCATGAAGCTTCAGATCAAGTTACTACCAGACTTTGTAGACTTCCAGATTAAGATCCGCACCAGAGTGGTACGGTATCCTATTCTGGAAGTCATGTTACTTGACCATGGCGAACCTACGAACTATGAGGAAGCGATGATGAGCCCAGATTCTGCGAAATGGTTTGAGGCCATGAAATCTGAGATGGGATCCATGCATGAGAACAAAGTGTGGACTTTGGTGGACTTGCCCGATGATCGGCAAGCCATAGAAAATAAATGGATCTCAAGAGGAAGACAGACGCTGATAGTGGTGTTACTATCTACAAAGCTCGACTTGTCGCAAAAAGTTTTTTGACAAGTTCAAAGTGTTGAATACAATGAGATTTTCTCACTCGTATGGATGCTTAAGTCTGTTCGAATCATGTTAGCAATTGCCACATTTTATGAAATCTGGCAAATGGATGTCAAAACTGTATTCCTTAATGGATTTATTAAAGAAGAGTTGTATATGATGCAACCAGAAGGTTTTGTCAATCCTAAAGGTACTAACAAAATGTGCAAGCTCCAGCGATCCATCCATGCATCGACTGGTGCAAGCATCTCGGAGGTGAAATATACGCTTTGATGAGTTGATCAAAGCATATGTTTATATACAGACTTTTAGAGAAGCATGTATTTACAAGAAAGTGAGTGGGAGATCTGTAGCATTTCTAAAACTATATGTAGATGACATACTGTTGATTGGAAATGATATAGAAATTCTGGATAGCATAAAAGGATACTTGAATAAGATTTTTTCAAAGAAAGACCTCGATGAAGCTACTTACACTTTGAGCATCAAGATCTATAGAGATAGATCAAGACACTTGATAAGATTTTTCAATAAGTACATACCTTGATAAGATTTTGATGTAGTTCAAAATAGAACAGTCAAAGAAGGAGTTCTTTCCTGTGTTGCAAGGTGTGAAGTTGATAAGACTCAAAGCCCGACCACGGCAGAAAATAGAAAGAGAATGAAAAGTCATTCCCTATGCCTCAGTCATAGGTTCTATAAAGTATGTTATGCTGTGTACCAGACCTATTGTATACCTTGCTCTGAATTTGGCAAGGGAGTACAATTTTGATCTAGGAGTAGATCACTGGACATCGGTCAAGAATATCCTTAGTGAGGACTAAGGAAATATTTCTCGATTATGGAGGTGAAAAAAGAGCTCGTCGTAAAAGTTACATCGATGCAAGCTTTTTACACCGATCCAGATGACTCTAAGTCTCAATCTGGATACATATTGAAAGTGGGAGCAATTATCTAGAGTAGCTCCGTGCAGAGCATTGTAGACATAGAATATTTGCAAAATACATATGGCTTTGAATATGACAGACCCGTTGACTAAACTTCTCTCACGAGCAAAACACGATCATACCTTAGTACTCTTTGGGTGTTAATCACATAGCAATGTGAACTAAG
>NW_021175866.1:0-1682 GCF_002162155.2 Triticum dicoccoides
GCATCCCGCATAGCATATCGTCATTTCATCATATTGCTTGGTCTTGCCGTGGTTGATTGTATCCTTGTTGCTTGTTTGTCTTGTTGGGTAGAGCCGGGAGACGAGTTCGCTACCGAGGAGCCCGTTGAGTTTGCTTGCGAGGATCCAGTCAACTCTGACAACTGTGCAGGCAAGATGATCATACCCTCGAAATCACTACTATCTTTGCTATGCTAGTTTGCTCGCTCTTTTGCTTTGCCACTGCTACGATGCCTACCTTTTGCTTGTCAGCCTCCCAATTGCCATGTGATCCCCTAACCCACCATTGTCCTAGCAAACCGTTGATTGGCTATGTTACCGCTTTGCTCAGCCCTTCTTATAGCGTTGTTAGTTGCAGGTGGAAGATTGGAGCCGTTCCTTGTTGGAACTTTTATTTACTTGTTGGGATATCACAATTTATCTTACTTAATTAATGCATCTATATACTTGGTAAAGGGTGGAAGGCTCGGCCTTATGCCTGGTGTTTTGTTCCACTCTTGCCGCCCTAGTTTCCGTCATATCGGTGTTATGTTCCCGGATTTTTGCGTTCCTTACACGGTTGGGCTATTATGGGAACCCCTTGACAGTTCGTCTTAAGTAAAGCTCTTCCAGCAATGCCCAACATTGGTTTTACCATTTGCCACCTAGCCTTTTCTTTCCCTTGGATTCTGCAGACTCAAGGGTCATCGTTATTTTACCCCCCCGGGCCAGTGCTCCTCTGAGTGTTGGTCCACCTGTCAGCTACCGGTGGCTACCAGGGGCAACTCTGGGCTGGCCTACCCGTACCTAGGACAATCTGAGTGTGCCCTGAGAAAGAGATATGTGCAGCTCCTATCGGGATTTGTCGGCACATTCGGGCGGTGTTGCTGGTTTAGTTTTACCCCGTCGAAATGTCTTGTTGTACCGGGATACCGAGTCTGATCGGAATGTCTCGGGTGGAGGTCTATTCCTTCGTTGACCGTGAGAGCTTGTCATGGGCTAAGTTGGGACTCCCCTGCAGGGATTGAACTTTCGAAAGCCGTGCCCGCGGTTATGGGCAGATGGGAATTTGTTAACGTCCGGTTGTAGAAAACCCGAAGTTGACCTTATTTAAAATACATCAACCGCGTGTGTAACCGTGATGGTCTCTTCTCGGCGGAGTCCGGGAAGTGAACACGGTGTTGGAGTCATGCTTGACGTAGGTTGCTATAGGATCACTTCTTGATCATATTTGTATCGCTCGTGCTTCGCCTTCTCTTCTCGCTCTCTTTTGCGATTGTAGCCACCACATATGCTAGTCGCTTGCTGCAGCTCCACATATATTTGCCTTATCCATTCCTATGAGCTTAAATAGTTTTGATCGCGTGGGTGTGAGATTGCTGAGTCCTTGTGGCTCACAGATTCTACAACTCCAGATGCAGGTCCAGGTGATTTCGCTCCAGGTGACGAGTACGAGCTCAAGTGGGAGTTCGACGAGGACTCTCAGCGTTATTATGTTTCCTTTCCCGATGATCAGTAGTGGTGCCTGGTTGGGGTTATCGATTCAGGACCTTGTCGCATGTTGGGTTATTTTCTATTTTGGCGCCGTAGTCGGGCCATGAGTGTTTGTTTGATGGATGTTATTTATGCACTCTGATGTGACGTGGCGAGTGTAAGCCAACTATGTTATCTCCCCCTTTTATTAT
>NW_021175867.1:0-940 GCF_002162155.2 Triticum dicoccoides
TGGATCACAAACACAGAACTCAGTTCCTGAGGACGGCTGCAATGAGACAACCCACCATGTACTCCTACATGGCCTCTCACCGCTACCTTTACCAAATCGTGTTCACACACTTAGCTCACACATAGTAGGACATGTTCACACGCCTCTGATTCATCCCCGATGAATCAGTCCTGACTCAACTCTAAGCAGTAGCAGGCATGACAAACAAACATGAATGAGTAGGCACAACAGGGCTCAAACAACTCCTACTCATGCTAGTGGGTTTCATCTATTTACTGTGGCAATGACAGGTCATGCAGAGGATAAAGGGGTTCAACTACCGCAGCATGTAACAGTTGAATCGGTGTTGTCCTAATGCATAAAAAAGAGAGCAGGAGCGAGAGAGTAGGGTTGTATCGGAATGAACAAGGGGGTTTTGCTTGCCTGGCACTTCTGAAGATAACATTGAGTCTTCATCAGTGTCAACGATCACATCATCGATATCACGTCTATCGAGAGGGGACAAATACCGGCAACACAGAAGGGAACACAATCAATGCAATGCACAATATGATGCATGATCATGACATGGCAAAATGAATGTGTTTTGGGCTAATGCACCTAAAACCAGATTAAATGAAGTTGGTTTGAATCCAAGATTCAAATTCAAACTCCATATGTGATTATTCAAATGCCATTTAATTGATTTGTGCTAAACAGCAGCTATAAGTTGTTCTAACATGCATGAAAATGGTACAGATGGATTCCTTGAATTTTTCTGATAATTTTTCATATATAATTTATTTAATTTGGAGTTACGGTTAATTTTCTATGATTTATTGAAGTTTTAGTTATTTTCTGGAATTTCAGAATTAAGTTAAATCCAGAAAATGAGTTATGACATCAGCACTGCGTCATGCTTGCATCAGCAAGTCAACAGGGCTGCCCCGGGTCAAACCTG
>NW_021175868.1:0-1473 GCF_002162155.2 Triticum dicoccoides
GTCGTATCAAAGCAGAACATCAAAGGCCTGCTGGAACTCTGCAACCTATATCTATTCCTGAATGGAAATGGGACCATGTCGAGATGGACTTCGTTACTGGATTTCCCAAATCGCAGAAAGGTAATGATGCTATTCTTGTCGTCATTGACCGACTTTCTAAGGTTGCACATTTTCTGGCGGTCAAAGAAACGATCACTGCTAGTCAGCTTGCAACTCTCTACATGTCCAGAATTGTTTCGCTTCACGGTATTCCACTGGTTATCAGTTCAGACCGTGGCAGTTTATTCACTTCAAGATTCTGGGCAAGTTTCCAAGAAGCTATGGGCACTCATCTGTCTTTCAGCACTGCTTTTCATCCTCAGTCACAAGGGCAAGTTGAACGTGTCAATCAAGTTCTCGAAGACATGCTTCGAGCTTGTGTTATTTCCTTCGGCAAGAAATGGGAGGAATCTCTTCCGTATGCTGAGTTCTCTTATAATAATAGCTATCAGGCTAGTCTGAAGATGGCCCCCTTCGAAGTGTTACATGGACGAAAGTGCCAAACCCCTCTGAACTGGTCAGAAACTGGGGAACGTCCACTCTTTGGTCCGGATATTATCCAACATGCCGAAGAGCAAGTCCGCATTATTCGCGAGAATCTCAAGACTGCTCAGTCACGCCAGAAGAGTAATTATGACCGTCATCATAAAGACATGGTCTATCAACCTGGTGAAAAGGCCTATCTTCGCGTTACACCAATGAAGGGTGCTCACCGCTTCGGGATCAAGGGCAAGCTAGCTCCTCGCTATATTGGCCCATTCACTATTCTGGAAAGGCGTGGAAAGGTGGCATATCAACTGGAGCTTCCGTCGAACCTTTCTCAGGTTCACGATGTGTTCCACGTGTCGCAGCTCCGACGCTGCTTCAAGGACCCAATCCGAGCCGTGGACCATGAAGTGCTCGAATTGCAACAGGACCTCTCCTATAAAGAGCATCCGGTCCGCATTCTCGACCAAGCTGAACGCCGCACACGTCAGACGGCGATCAAGTTCCTCAAGGTCCAGTGGTCGAATCACTCTGAAGACGAAGCCACCTGGGAACGCGAGGATCGCGTGCGTGATGAATACCCCGCACTGTTTCCTTCTACCTCCTAAAATCTCGGGACGAGATTTCTTGTAGTGGAGGAGATTTGTAACGCCCGGATAATCTTGCTACAGTAATCCCACGCTAATCATGGCACGTCATCCTGATTACTGTTGCTATCCTCGCAATAATTCGAAACCGTTCAAATTCAAAATTCAAATTGATGAAAACAATAAAAGTTTTCAAAATTTAAAATAAAATTGTTCGGTGGCTGACGAATATTACAAAGGTAATTATAGTGCAACAGATATATTTTTATAAAATGGCTAAATGGATTAAATGATTTAAGCAGAAAAGAAATAATAAAAGAAAATACAAAAGGAAAGAAAAACAGAAAACCCAGAAAAAAAA
>NW_021175869.1:0-1322 GCF_002162155.2 Triticum dicoccoides
AGGTGGCTGGCGGGTGTCTGTCTCTCCCACTTTAGTTGGAGCGGAATCGATGAACAGGGCCCTTATGAAGGGTAAATAGAAGTTGACAAAAAATCACGTTGTGGTGATTCGTAGGTAAGAAAACGTTCTTGCTAGAACCCAATTGCAGCCACGTAAAAGATGCAACAACAATTAGAGGACGTCTAACTTGTTTTTGCAGCGATTGATCATGTGATGTGATATGGCCAGAAGTTGTGATGAATGATGAATTGTGATGTATGAGATCATGTTCTTTGTAATAGGATTCACGACTTGCATGTCGATGAGTATGACAACCGGCAGGAGCCATAGGAGTTGTCTTTATTTTTTGTATGACCTGCGTGTCATTGAATAACGCCATGTAAACTACTTTACTTTATTGCTAAACGTTAGTCATAGAAGTAGAAGTAGTCGTTGGCGTGACAACTTCATGAAGACACGATGATGGAGATCATGATGATGGAGATCATGGTGTCAAGCCGGTGACAATATGATCATGGAGCCCCGAAGATGAAGATCAATGGAGCTATATGATATTGGCCATATCATGTCACAACTATATAATTGCATGTGATGTTTATTATGTTTATGCATCTTGTTTACTTAGGACGACGGTAGTAAATAAGATGATCCCTTACAAAAATTTCAAGAAGTGTTCTCCCCTAACTGTGCACCGTTGCTACAGTTCGTCGCTTCTAAGCACCACGTGATGATCGGGTGTGATGGATTCTTACGTTCACATACAACGGGTGTAAGACAGTTTTACACAGCGAAAACACTTAGGGTTAACTTGACGAGCCTAGCATGTGCAGACATGGCCTCGGAACACGGAGACCGAAAGGTTGAACACGAGTCGTATGGAAGATATGATCAACATGAGAATGTTCACCGACGATGACTAGTCCGTCTCACGTGATGATCGGACACGGGCTAGTCGACTCGGATCGTGTAACACTTAGATGACTAGAGGGATGTCTAATCTAAGTGGGAGTTCATAATTTGATTAGAACTTTATTATCATGAACTTAGTCTAAAACCTTTGCAAATATGTCTTGTAGATCAATGGCCAACGCTAATGTCAACATGAACTTCAACGCGTTCCTAGAGAAAACCAAGCTGAAAGATGATGGCAGCAACTATACGGACTGGGTCCGGAACCTGAGGATCATCCTCATAGCTGCCAGGAAACAATACGTCCTAGAAGGACCGCTAGGTGACGCTCCCGTCCCAGAGAACCAAGACATTATGAATGCTTGGCAGTCTCGTGCTGATGATTACTCCCTCGTTCAGTGCGGCATGCTTTA
>NW_021175870.1:0-976 GCF_002162155.2 Triticum dicoccoides
CTAAGATAGGGTTGGATTGGTGTCACGTGCTCGTCTCGGCGTCCTTCATCGCTACCGCGACGACGTCCGACTCGACTCGCGTTACGCCAAGACAGGGTGGGATTGGTGTCACGTGCTCGTCTCGGCGTCCGTCGTCGCTACCGCGACGATGTTCGCCTGGACTCGCGATACGCTAAGACAGGGTGGCAGTGGTGTCACGTGCTTGTCTAGGCGCCCGTCGTCGCTACCGCGACGACGTCCGCCTCGACTCGAGTTACGCTAAGACAGGGTGGCAGTGGTGTCACGTGCTCGTCTCGGCGCCAGTCGCCGCTACCCCGACGACGTCCGCCTCGACTCACGTTATGCTAAGACAGGGTGGCAGTGGTGTCACGTGCTCGTCTCGGCGCCCGTCGTCGCTACCGCGACGACGTCCGCCTCGACTCGAGTTACGCTAAGACAGGGTGGCAGTGGTGTCACGTGCTCGTCTCGGCGTCCGTCGTCGCTACCGCAACAATGTCCGCCTCGACTCGCGTTATGCTAAGACAGGGTGGCAGTGATGTCACGTGCTCGTCTCGGCGTTCGTCGTCGCTACCGCGACGACGTCCGTCTCGACTCGTGTTACGCTAAGACAGACAGGGTGGCAGTGGTGTCACGTGCTCGTCTCGGCGTCCGTCGTCGCTACCGGGACGACGTCCGCCTCGACTCGCGTTACGCTAAGACAGGGTGGCAGTGGTTTCACGTGCTCGTCTCGGCGTCCGTCGTCGCTACCGTGACAACGTCCGCCTCGACTCGCGTTACGCTAAGACAGGGTGGCAGTGGTGTCACATGCTCGTCTCGGCGTCCGTCGTCGCTACCGCGACGACGTCCGCCTCGACTCGCGTTACGCTAAGACAGGGTGGCAGTGGTGTCACGTGCTTGTCTCGGCGTCCGTCGTCGCTACCGCGACGACGTCCTCCTCTACTCGCGTTACGCTAAGACAGGGTTGGATTGGTGTCAC
>NW_021175871.1:0-2424 GCF_002162155.2 Triticum dicoccoides
AAGGGGAACTTCAAGAAGAACAGCAAGCAAGTTGCTGCTCAAGAGAAGAAACCCAAGTCTGGACCTAAGCCTGAAACTAAGTGCTTCTACTGCAAGCAGACTGGTCACTGGAAGCGGAACTGCCCCAAGTATTTGGCGGATAAGAAGGATGGCAAAGTGAACAAAGGTATATGTGATATACATGTTATTGATGTGTACCTAACTAGAGCTCGTAGTAGCACCTGGGTATTTGATATTGGTTCTATTGCTAATATTTGCAACTCGAAACAGAGACTACAGAATAAGCGAGCACTGGCCAAGGACGAGGTGACGATGCGCGTGGGAAACGGTTCCAAAGTCGATGTGATCGCGGTCGGCACGCTACCTCTACAACTACCTTCGGGATTAGTTTTAGACCTGAATAATTGTTATTTGGTGCCAGCGTTGAGCATGAACATTATATCTGGATTTTGTTTGATGCGAGACAGTTATTCATTTAAATCAGAGAATAATGGTTGTTCTATTTATATGAGTAATATCTTTTATGGTCATGCACCCTTGAAGAGTGGTCTATTTTTATTAAATCTCGATAGTAGTGATACACATATTCATAGTGTTGAAAGCAAAAGATGCAGACTTGATAATGATAGCGCAACTTATTTGTGGCACTGCCGTTTGGGTCATATCAGTGTAAAACGCATGAAGAAACTCCATACTGATGGACTTTTGGAATCACTTGATCACTTGGTACTTGCGAACCGTGCCTTATGGGCAAGATGACTAAAACGCCGTTCTCCGGAACTATGGAGCGAGCAACTGATTTGTTGGAAATCATACATACTGATGTTTGTGGCCCAATGAATGTTGAGGCTCGCGGCGGGTATCGTTATTTTCTCACCTTCACAGATGATTTGAGCAGATATGGGTATATCTACTTGATGAAACACAAGTCTGAAACATTTGAAAAGTTCAAAGAATTTCAGAGTGAAGTGGAAAATCATCGTAACAAGAAAATAAAGTTTCTACGATCTGATCGTGGAGGAGAGTATTTGAGTTATGAGTTTGGCCTACACTTGAAACAATGTGGAATAGTTTCGCAACTTACGCCACCTGGAACACAACAACGAAATGGTGTGTCCGAACGTCGTAATCGTACTTTACTTGATATGGTGCGATCTATGATGTCTCTTACTGATTTACCGCTATCGTTTTGGGGTTATGCTTTAGAGACGACCGCATTCACGTTAAATAGGGCACCATCAAAATCCATTGAGACGCCGCCTTATGAACTGTGGTTTGGCAAGAAACCAAACTTGTCGTTTCTTAAAGTTTGGGGCTGCGATGCTTATGTAAAGAAACTTCAACCAGATAAGCTCGAACCTAAATCGGAGAAATGTGTCTTCATAGGATACCCAAAAGAGACTGTTGGGTACACCTTCTATCACAGATCCGAAGGCAAGACATTCGTTGCTAAGAATGGATCCTTTCTAAGAGAAGGAGTTTCTCTCGAAAGAAGTGAGTGGGAGGAAAGTAGAACTTGATGAGATAACTGTATCTACTCCCTTATTGGAAAGTAGTTCATCACGAGAACCGGTTCCTGTGACAACTACACCAATTAGTGAGAAAGCTAATGATAATGATCATGAAACTTCAGATCAAGTTTCTACTGAACCTCGTAGGTCTACCAGAGTAAGATCCGCACCAGAGTGGTATGGTAATCCTATTCTGGAAGTCATGTTACTTGACCATGATGAACCTACGAACTATGAGGAAGCGATGATGAGCCCAGATTCCGCAAAATGGCTAGAAGCCATGAAATCTGAGATGGGATCCATGTATGAAAACAAAGTATGGACTTTGGTTGACTTGCCCGATGAGCGGCAAGCCATTGAGAATAAATGGATCTTTAAGAAGAAGACTGACACTGATGGTAATATAACTGTCTATAAAGCTCGACTTGTTGCAAAAGGTTTTCGACAAGTTCAAGGGGTTGACTACGATGAGACTTTCTCACCAGTAGCGATGCTTAAGTCCGTCCGAATCATGTTAGCTATTGCTGCATTTCATGATTATGAAATTTGGCAAATGGATGTCAAGACTGCATTCTTGAATGGATTTCTAGAAGAAGAGTTGTATATGATGCAGCCAGAAGGTTTTGTTGATCCAAAAGGTGCTGACAAAGTGTGCAAGCTCCAGCGTTCCATTTATGGACTGGTGCAAGCATCTCGGAGTTGGAATAAATGCTTTGATAGTGTGATCAAAGCATATGGTTTTATACAGACTTTTGAAGAAGCCTGTATTTACAAGAAAGTGAGTGGGAGCTCTGTAGCATTTCTAATTTTATATGTAGATGACATATTATTAATTGGAAATGATATAGAATTTCTAGATAGCATAAAAGGATACTTGAATAAAAGTTTTTCAATGAAAGACCTCGGTGAAGCT
>NW_021175872.1:0-1328 GCF_002162155.2 Triticum dicoccoides
TACTAATTAGACATAAAATTCAGAACTAGTATTGCATCTACTCCAGAACTTCAGAACTAGTATTGCATCTACTTCAGAACTTCAGAACTATTGCATCTACTTGAGAAACTTCAGAAACTTCAGAACTATTGCATCTACTTGAGAAACTTCAGAAACTACTAATTAGACAGAAACTTCAGAACTTCAGAACTAGTATTGCATCTACTTCAGAACTTCAGAACTATTGCATCTACTTCAGAAACTTCAGAAACTACAGAAACTACTAATTAGACAGAAACTTCAGAACTTCAGAACTAGTATTGCATCTACTTCAGAACTACAGAACTATTGCGTCTACTTCAGAAACTTCAGAAACTACTAATTAGACAGAAACGTCAGAACTTCAGAAACTTTAGAACTGGATGTTTTTACCATTTGGTTGCCGCGGTGATGTGGTACACCAGGACGAGATCCTCCATGCATAACTGTAGAACTGCAGCCTTTTGCGGAGGTTCATCTTCCCTCGTATACTCGACATCAACGGCGATCGACCGAGAAAGCATGCCGCCGAGCCTCCTCCTGATCTCGCGGATCCTCTTGTCGGCTTCGTCTGGATTGTTGGTGCATACGACATCCAGCTTCTCCTTCTTCAGGTGGATATCAACCATGAGCGGCACGGTGTAGTCCTGCTTCTGCCGGGGGACCGGAACATCGTCGTCGACCACCAGCGGCTCCTTGCCAGACGCCTCACCTTGGTGATGCTTGGCAGACGGAGGGGAGTTGCTCCACGATGCCTCCGCCATTCTCTTGGCAGACGGAGGGGAGTTGCTCCACGATTCCTCCGCCATTGCCCTCCTGGCCAGCGATGGTGGAGGCAGAGGGGAGTTGCTTGATGGTGGAGGCAGAGGGAGGAAGATGGAGCGGCAATGGAATGAGGAGGGAGGCAGAGGGAGGCAGATTGAGCGGCAATGGAATAGGAGGGGAGTTCCCTGCGTCGTGGGGAGTTGCCAGTGGAGGGGAGTCGTGGGGAGTTGCCAGTGGAAGGGAGGCATGGGGAGTTGCCTCGAAAACTCAAACGTCCTGCCCTTTGGCCCTCGAAAAATCTGGAGGGGAGACGTGGGCCCTTTGGTTTGTCCTGTTTCTGAAACAAAAAAAATAACAGCCATATTTTGCTCTCACTGCAACCATATTAAGAGATCAAAAATGGCACCAAAAAGTCACTGCAGCCATCCTAAATGGCACGAAAACAGCACCAAAACAACATCAGCCAAAACAGCAAAAAATGCATCCATCGATCGTTCTTTATTTCTTCTAACATTCCGTGTTCTGTGCAGTGAGATAGACACAAC
>NW_021175873.1:0-1720 GCF_002162155.2 Triticum dicoccoides
AAGCCGAGAGGGTCCATTGGTTTCGGGCCCAATGCGTGGTAGTAGCTGAATCATGGATCACAAACACAGAACTCAGTTCCTGAGGACGGCTGCAATGAGACAACCCACCATGTACTCCTACATGGCCTCTCACCGCTACCTTTACCAAATCGTGTTCACACACTTAGCTCACACACAGTAGGACATGTTCACACACCTCTGATTCATCCCCGATGAATCAGACCTGACTCAACTCTAAGCAGTAGCAGGCATGACAAACAAGCATGAATGAGTAGGCACAACAGGGCTCAAACAACTCCTACTCATGCTAGTGGGTTTCATCTATTTACTGTGGCAATGACAGGTCATGCAGAGGATAAAGGGGTTCAGCTACCGCAGCAAGTAACAGATGAATCGATGTTGTCCTAATGCAGTAAAAGAGAGCAGGGGCGAGAGAGTAGGATTGTATCGGAATGAACAAGGGGGTTTTGCTTGCCTGGCACTTTTGAAGATAACATTGAGTCTTCATCAGTGTCAACGATCACATCATCGGTATCACGTCTATCGAGAGGGGACAAATACCGGCAACACAGAAAAACACGATCAATGCAATGCACAATATGATGCATGCTATGACATGGCAATATGAATGTGTTTTGGGCTAATGCGACTAGCAACAGATTAAATGAAGTTGGTTTGAATCCAAGATTCAAATTCAAACTCCATATGGGGTTATTTAAATGTCATTCACTTCATTTGTCCTAAACAGTAGTGATAAGTTGTTCTAACATGCATGAAAGTGGTACAGATGGATTCCTTGAATTTTTCTGATAATTTTTCATATATAAATTATTTAATTTGGAGTTACGGTTAATTTTCTATGAATTATTGAAGTTTATACAATTTTCTGGAATTTCTGAATAATAATAAATCCAGAAATGAATTTACTGCGTCAGCATGACTTCACAGTGACGTCAGCAAGTCAACGGGCGCTGTCCAGGTCAAACTGACCTGTGGGCCCTGCATGTCAGTGTAATTAGTCTAACTAATTTTTAGTTAACACTAATCCTAACCTAACTAACAGGCCGGCCCCACCTGTCATGGACACAGGGGAGGGTCCTGCCGTGGTCAACGTGGGTCAACCCCACCGGCGGCTTGACGCCGGCGAGGCCAGCCGCGGTGGCGAGCCTCGGGTTTTGCCCACAGGGCTCGGTTTGGCGCGCGGAGCACAGCTTCGGGATGCGGACGCTCGTCCGCATCCAACTGTGGTGGTGGCGCGGCCGGGAAGTGGCCGGAGTGGTGCCGACGACGAGCTCGGCGGCGGCCAAAGCTCGGGTGCAAGTGGGGATGGGCCTGCGGTGCGCAAACAAGCGCGGCGAAGTGCCACGGAGGCTCCACGCGATGCAGGGAGCGCGTTGGGCGCATGCCCGGGACCAAATGGTCACCGGAGCATCACCGGCGACGAGTGCGGCGGCGGCGAAGGTTCGGCCATAGGGGAGACGACAGCTAGAGGGCGAGCGCGACTAAGCGGGGAGGGGGAAACGACGGATGAGCTCACGGGGGTTGCGACGGTGGCCTCGGGGAGCTCGGGGAGGCGTCGGAGGCGGCGAATCGACGGCGGTGAGCTTCAGTGGCCGGCGACGGAACGGCGATGGTGGCGGCGTTGCAGGGCTTCCGGAGGGCCGTGGGTCGGTGGGGAGGAAGGAGGGGGTCGAGGCGGAGCCTCTAGGCTAGTCGGGGG
>NW_021175874.1:0-1607 GCF_002162155.2 Triticum dicoccoides
TCTCCAAGCCAAACTGGTCGATGTTGAGTCTAGAAATTCTTTAGTTATATGTAGGGGAATTGTTTGTGGGTTGGAACGTAAGGCTCTTTTTACTCCTTATACCTTATGACTTTCTGATCTGAGTCAGTCCATTCTTCCACCGGGGGTTAAGGAATTAGGATCTACTCTCTCTATCAGGATCACGTGTTACTAATCAGTAGTACCTTATAAGTTTGATGGTTACAAGCCTAGTTCAGTTCTACTACCACATTATGTTGTTAGAATGGTTCCAGAACTTTGATATGATGATGTTGGGTGTGTACGAAATCCTTTGTCAAATGTCTCAATATCCTTTTTGAGCATTTACAGCTGTTATGCTGCCGAAATTTTGCTAGAAATTCTAATGCCTTGCATTATGATTATGCTTTCAGATGGCCACTCGCGACCTCAATCAAGTGGTTCGCCTAACTCGATGCCTAGATGTACCCGGCCATACTGATAAGTTGGTCAGGGTAATGACTGAGGCTGGATACCGCTGGTATCCTGAGTACACGGTCGAAGAGCAATTCCGAGATTTTAATCAAAGCCAGTATCTCTGCACTGTCAGGATATTTCCATCTTATCCTGGATCCACTGAGCCTCTTCACTGCTCCTATGGACTCGGGGTTACTATCGAGATGGCTGTGCAGGATGCCGCCTACTCTATGATGACCATTATGCGAGTCAGATCTGGTTTATTTCGGGACTCTGACTTCCGGTATATGCCAGGATCACTTCCGGGAGCACAAGGATATCTCCAAGCTATTTATGCTGACTCCACTCAGGAGGATTCACGGACTCGCACCACTGCTGAGATGCTCGAGGATAAGGACCGTGAAAATCGGGCCTTAAGGTTAGAGCTCTTCAATACCCGTGCCGATCACTGGGCCACCTTGACTCGGTTCGCACCGGCGGTGCAAGCTGGATATTCGGATATGCGCGATCTCTATCCTGTGAGATCCGCTCTGCCGGACGTGATGGTTTGGCGTGATGTAGGAGGCATCACCCCACCTCGCGGTCCCCGCAGGCCACCGTTTGTTGGTCCAAGGCCTCATCCTAGCCCCTATGGTCCACAAGCTCCGCGAGATCGTCTGTTTCCGGATGAACATGTTGAGCTTCCAAGCTATGGAGGTGACTTTTATGAGGACTACTACGGATCGGTCTGAGTTAGGGGTAGCATCACTAGTTCGCACTAGCTGTGTCATCTATCGTTCCGCGTGACTCGTGGGATATGTCCTAGTTTGTACTCTTTCCGGAGGTGTAGAAAATAATGTATAGGAGCTTGGAATGCCTCTGACGAGATGTAATCCTTTTCTCACCATAATAGTACTTTGTTTGGTCTTGTACTAAACCTTGTATGGTGTGCATGACGATGGAATAAAGAAGCAGTTTCTGTATCTACCATGTCATACGGATGATCATCTTGCATTTCGAGTTATTCCTTACCTTATGTATCCTATGTCGGAATTTTACCATCCTGACTAAATCATTGTCTTGTCTACCTAGGATGGTCAACACGCGCGCTAATCCTGCTTCCCAAGAGCAGGCCGAAGGCAGTGAAGCCAGGAATGAAAATCTGCCTCATCCTC
>NW_021175875.1:0-1257 GCF_002162155.2 Triticum dicoccoides
CTTCCATTTGCCGAATTCGCTTATAACAACAGCTATCAATCTAGCTTGGGTAAAGCCCCTTTTGAAGTTCTCTATGGACGACGGTGTCGAACACCCCTTAACTGGTCAGAGACCGGGGAAAGACAATTCTTTGGCCCGGATATGATTCAGGAAGCAGAAGAACAAGTTCGCATCGTTCGTGAAAAGTTGAAAACAGCCCAATCTCGTCAAAAGAGTCAATATGACCGAAAACATAAGGCTATGACTTTCGAGGTTGACGAGAAGGCTTATCTTCGGGTCACCCCTCTGAAGGGAACCCATCGTTTCGGTATCAAAGGCAAATTGGCTCCTCGCTACATTGGACCTTTTCGCATTCTTGCCAAACGAGGAGAAGTTGCCTACCAGTTGGAACTACCTCCGCACCTCTCCAGAGTTCACGATGTCTTCCACGTTTCCCAACTCAGGCGTTGCTTCTCGGATCCTATCCGTGAAGTGGACCACGAAACGCTTGATCTCCAGGATAATCTTACATATCGAGAGTACCCCATTCGTATCCTCGATCAGGCCGAGCGTACCACTCGACGCCAGAACATCAAGTTTCTCAAGGTTCAATGGTCGCACCATTCTGAGGATGAAGCAACTTGGGAAAGGGAGGATCGTCTTCGACTCGAGTACCCCGCCTTCTTCCCGGAGGAACCCAAATCTCGGGACGAGATTCTTTTGAGTGGGGGTGAGTTGTCACACCCTAGCTAGCCATGCATTAGAGTGTTGCATCATGTTTATTCTTTCATCAGAAACTTGAAATGGGGATGACAGAACCCCCAGTCCCCTCTGAAACCAACTAGGGTTTACTAAAATAATTTTCAATGAACCTGAAATGCCCTTCTAAAATGTCCATCATTTTTGTCTTGGTTCAGAACCTCTGCCAAAAAGTGGTGCACATTTTCCTAGGCCATCTTAGGGTTTTTGAATTAATTCATAAATATTTGAATTTGGGCATTTAAAATTATATAAAATATTTAAATGCTCAAATACCTCCAAACTAAAATGTTTCATGTTGGAAATAATCCAGCTATGGACCAGGAGTGATTTGGTGATTTTTGAAGTTGCCTAGGTATTTTATTTAATTCAACAAAGTTGCAGAAGTATTAGAAAAACAGAAAACAGAAGAAAATGAAAAAAACTTACCTGGCGCCTGCCCCGGCCCACCTGCCGGCCCAGCCCAGCACCGCTCCAGCGAGCTGCTTGCCGGCCAGGCAGGCAGGCAGGTGCCCGACG
>NW_021175876.1:0-1956 GCF_002162155.2 Triticum dicoccoides
ACTTCGTGACTGGGTTTCCAAAGTCCAAGCGTGGCAATGATGCTATATTCGTTGTCATCGACAAACTCACCAAAGTGGCTCATTTTCTGCCTATCAAAGAGTCGATCACTGCAGCTCAATTGGCGGAACTCTATACCTCTCGTATTGTCTCTCTGCACGGTATTCCTCAAGTGATCTCTTCAGACCGTGGCAGCATCTTTACCTCGAAGTTTTGGGATTCTTTTCAGAAGGCCATGGGCACAAACATCCGCTTCAGCACTGCTTTCCATCCTCAAACAAGCGGTCAAGTCGAGCGTGTCAACCAGATTCTTGAAGATATGCTCAGGGCTTGTGTGATCTCCTTCGGCATGAAGTGGGAGGATTGTCTTCCTTATGCTGAATTCTCCTACAACAACAGTTTTCAAGCAAGTTCGGGTAAGGCCCCTTTTGAAATTCTGTATGGCAGGAAGTGCCGTACCCCTCTCAACTAGTCTGAAACCGGTGAACGTCAGCTTTTGGGTAATGACTTAATCACATAGGCAGAAGAAATGTGCAAAGTCATTCGTGATAACCTCAAAGCAGCCCAATCCCGTCAGAAGAGCTACTATGATAGTAAGCACCGTGATTTGGCTTTCGAGATCGGAGATCATGTTTACCTCCGCGTCTCTTCTATGAAAGGTACTCGTCGCTTTGGTATCAAAGGGAAGCTTGCCCCTAGATACATGGGACCTTTCAAGATTGTCAGCAAGAGAGGCGACCTCGCCTATCAACTCGAGCTTCCTTCAAACTTTGCAAATGTTCATGACATGTTCCATGTCTCTCAGCTTCGAAAGTGCTTCAAGACTCCTGACCGCACCATCAACTTCGAGGACATTGAGCTCCAAGAAGATCTCTCTTATCGTGAGCACCCAGTTGCTATTCTTGAAGAGACTGAACGCAAGACTCACAACAAGTCAATCAAATTTCTCAAAGTCAAGTGGTCACACCATTCTGACCGTGAAGCTACCTGGGAACGCGAGGATCACCTCCATTCTGAGTACCCGGCGTTCTTTCAGTCCTAGATCTCGGGACGATATCCTTTCGTAGTGGTGGAGTGTTGTAACACCCCGGATGTAACTTTCCCTATTTGTACTCCAACTCTTGCCGTTTCCGGCGTTAAGTTATTTTATTTCCTCGGGTTCGGGTTTTGTCTCCGTGTGTTGTTGTCGTTGTCATGCATCTCATATCATGTCATCATGTGCATTGCATTTGCATACGTGTTCGTCTCATGCATTCAAGCATTTTCCCCGTTGTCCGTTTTGTATTCCGGCGCTTCGTTCTCCTCCGGTGGTCTTTTCTAGCTTTCTTTCGTGTGTGGGGATTAAACATTTCCGGATTGAACCGAGACTTGCCAAGCGGCCTTGGTTTACTACCGGTAGACCGCCTGTCAAGTTTCGTACCATTTGGACTTTGTTTGTTACTCTAACGGTTAACCGAGGGACCGAAAAGGCCTCATGTGTGTTGCAGCCCAACACCCCTCCAATTTGGCCCAAAACCCACCTAACTCTGCTTCATGTCCTAGAGCGTTCGATCACGATCGCGTGGTCGAAAACCGCACCTCATTTGGACTCTCCTAGCTCCCTCTATGCCTATATATACACCCCCTCCGAAATTCGCGGATCCTCTCCCCCTAACCCTAAAAAACCCCAGATCCGCCGCTCCGGACGTGTCCGGGCGGAGCCGGACAACGTCTGCCGCCACCGCCGCCCAACCGCGTCGCGCCACCTGTCCCTCGGGGGACCGCTTCGCCGCCGACCGCGCCAGGCCCGCGAGGCCCACGCGCGGCCCTCCCGCTGCCGAGCCGGGCCTGAGGCGCCCGCCCGCGCCGCCTCTTCCCCTCCCCGCCGCCTCGCCGGCCGGAGGTCGCCGCCGGCCGGACCCCGCCGTGCCCCGCGGCCGCACCAACGCCCGCCGCCCGGAGCCGCCTCTGCCCGGAGC
>NW_021175876.1:5422-8438 GCF_002162155.2 Triticum dicoccoides
AGCAATCACTGATGGGGACGGTGCAATGGCTAAAGCAATAGCTATTGTCTGGACCGGAACAGATCATCATTTGTGCACGTGGCATATCGAGGAGAATATGGTGATGCACCTCCGCAAGGAAAAACTGGAGCAATTTAGGGAATTCATTTACCATCGTTGGGATGTTGATGAGTTTGAGAAAAGATGGGAGGTTTATAAGGTTCGGTTCAAAATAAAACCAACGGGCAAGAGGCCGTCATGGGTTAGCATGATGTACGAGCTGCAACACAAATGGGTTGCTGCGTACACAAAGGGTAGATATTTCCTAGGCATGATGAGTAATCAGAGGAGTGAGTCTCTCAACTCAAGGCTTCATGTGCACCTGAATAGGAAGATGCAGCTTGTTGATTTGTTGCAGCAGGTTGAGCACTGTGTATCCATAATGCGTAAGACTGAAGCAGCATTAGACGCAGTAGCAACACATACGATACCCTTCACTAAGCTGAATGCACACCCTCTGGAGATTGTTGCCTCTTATATTTATACAACTGTGATGTTTCCAAAGGTAAAGCGTCAGATTGTCGAAGGGACAAATTGGCAGGTCACGGAGCGGGTAGCATGTGATGGTTTGGTCGTGTTTGGAGTTTTGCGCAAGGCCCCGTATGATAAAGTCCCATATGGCAGGGATGCTAGAGAATTGCAAGGTAAGGAAGGTAAGTATGCTGAGGACTTATATGCAAAAAAATTGGATGCTGAGGATCCCAATGACTTGGAAGGTAAGGATGCTGAGGACTTGCATGCAAAAAAATTGGATGCTGAGGATCCCAATGACTTGGAAGGTAAGGATGCTGAGGACTTGCATGCAAAAAACTTGGATGTTGAGGATCCCAATGACTTGGAAGGCAAGGATGGTGTGGACTTGCATGCCAAAACCTGGATGCTAAGGATCCCAATCACTTGGAAGGTAAGGACGGTGAGGAGTTGGAGGCAAAAAAGTTGGATGCACAAGGCGTGTATGCTAAGCCTGTGGATTTTATATATCACGTGACTTGTCTGTTTACAGGAGCAAGACTGGATGATGCAGCTTGTAAATGTAAAAAGTTGGAAAGTCGGGATTACCCATGCGCACATATATTCTGCGTTCTGGATCATCTTGGTGTACGCACATTTCCAAAAAAATTTGTCAAGAAAAGATGGACAATGCAGGCCAAGCCAGCGTTCCCTTCTTCGAGGACTGCGAATACTCATGTATGGTCTGATCACATGAATAAGTATCATCAACTACGCAACATGGCTAGTGACGCTTTATTCACAGCCACAACTAGCGATTCACAGTCAGAACAGGTGATGGAGTTCCTCTGGAGTATATTGGTTGATGGAGAAAAAACTGATTTGGATGAAGGCCATAAATCGTTTGTTCCTTTGCCGGCATACTTCTCTGCTGCTCGCGAATGCTGCACTGATGACGTGGAAAATCCAATCAAAATAATTCCAAAAGGGAGACCAACTACCGAAGAATCGAACAAGAGGATTAAATCCAGGCGCGAGCGGATGAGAGGGAAAAAAGCAACAAAGTTAGTGCACATGTTTATCTCATTGTTCATTTCCATACATGCTTACAATGTTAATATGTTCTCTCTTTTTCTTCAATTTACTCAGGAACAAATCGGGGAAATCAAAGGTCACAAGGAGGAAGAAGCGAAAATACAAAGACTCAGAGACAGAAGAAGACACAGATTCAGATATAGAAGAAGAGGAATATTCAAAAAAAGCAACAAAGTTAGTGCACATGTTTATCTCATTGTTCATTTTTATACATGCTTACAGTGTTAATATGTTCTCCCAGAGAGTGTTCACATGTTTTTCTTCAATCTACGCAGGAAAAAATCAGGGAAATCAAATAGCACAAGGAGGAAGAAGCAAAAAGAAGAGACAGAGTCAGTTACAGAAGAAGAGACAGAGGCAGATATAGAAGAAGAGACAGATGCAGATAGAGAAGAAGAGGAAGATTCAGGTACAGAAGAAGAGGAAGATTCAGATGCAGAAGAAGAGGGAGATTCATATGCAGAAGAAGAGGGAGATTCAGATGAGGAAGAAGAGGAAGATTCAGATGCAGAAGATGGTGGGCTGAGGAGGGCTAGAAAGAGACCATTGGAGGTTGCAGAAGAGGATTACACAAAACCAAACAAGTGGGCATTAGCATAATTATGCGTACTTAAACATGTTTTCGAATGCTGGCTGCAGATTCATCTATTTCATTTTTTGCAGGAAACGCAAGGGCGCTCCAAATGTCAATGCTGGGAGGACGAAAAAGAACGATGACAAGGGTGCGCGAGGAAAACCAGTGAAGTTAGTGTCTGTACTTACATGTCCGCTCTAGAAGTCGGGTATTTGCTAGTACTGTGTTGATGTTTCTTAACTTTTCCAGGAAAGACTCTAGTAAGGGTGGTAAAGAACAGGCTAAAGGGGTGATGAAGACAAAAAGGCCTAATAGGAATGTACCACAGGCTGAGCGAATAAGAGCTGTCAAGTTAGCTTCTGTAGCTATGAAGAGAAAATCAGTGAAGTTAATGTTTTTTCTGTTATAGTGTACTGTACATGCTCAAATCTTCTTTGCTATCCTATTAACAAACGTTGTTTCATGCAGGAAAGCTAAAGTGAAGTCGAGACAGGATGTTTAGATGCACAGGGTCAAGCAGAGAAAACAAAAGGATTTCAGGGGTCGAAAAATTGAGAACAAACTAAAGTAGACAGTTTTCCATGCCGTGATCCATCTTGTTTCTCATGTATTAGACCTATTTGATGGACTGCCACTATTTTTCTGAATTCCTCTTTTGATTGGTACACCCTCATTTTATTATGGACGGGTCGACATGGTAGGCTAGTTATCAACATCGATGAAACAATGCATTTTTAGTGCAGTTGGTTTTCTATATTTTTTTTCATTTTTTACATAATATATTGCTGAAATTTGTTCAAAGTGTAGTCAAATTTCATACTTGAAATATAAAATAGAAACCGAAAATTTATATATATA
>NW_021175877.1:0-1278 GCF_002162155.2 Triticum dicoccoides
AAAAGAAATGAAATCCCTTTGTAACAGATGAGTTTCCGTATGAAACCTACTTCAAAGGAGATTTTCTGTTTAGTACACGAAGTGCATCCAGTTTTTGCCGTAAGCCTCTCTACTTTCTTGCACATGCCATGTGGGTGAAATGATGATACCATGCCAACTTGGAACCTTTTCAGATTCATTTCAAATGCTTTTCAATTTCATGGTCTTATAGCTCAAAATAATCAGTAAATGCATGAAAAATAACAAATGAAGTCAGAAAGGGTTGTAAATTGATGATGTGGCTTTGAATGGTGCATTTTAAACACAGAAAAATAAGGGGGTTCAAATAAGTTCATAAGAAATGAAATCCCTTTGTAACAGACGAGTTTCCGTATGAAACCCTGATACTTCGAAGGAGACTGTCTATTTTGTACACGAAGTGCATCCAGTTTTTGCCGTAAGCCTCTCTACTTTCTTGCACGTGCTATGTGAGTGAAATGATGATACCATGCCAACTTGGAACCTTTTCAGAGTTCATTTCAAATGCTTTTCAATTTCATGGTCTTATAGATCAAAATAATCAATAAATGCATGAAAATAACAAATGAAGCAAGAAACAGTTGTAAATTGATGATGTGGCTTTGAATGGTGCATTTTTAAATCGGAAAAACAAGGGGGTTCAAATAAGTTCAAAAAAAATGAAATCCCATTGTAACAGACGAGTTTCCGTATGAAACCCTGATACTTTGAAGGAGACTTTCTGTTTTGTACATGAAGTGCATCCAGTTTTTGCCATAAGCCTCTCTACTTTCTTGCACATGCTATGTGGGTGAAATGATGATACCATGCCAACTCGGAACCTTTTCAGAGTTCATTTCAAATGCTTTTCAATTTCATGGTCTTATAGATCAAAATAATTAGTAAATGCATGAAAATAACAAATGAAGTCAGAAATGGTTGTAAATTGATTATGTGTCTTTGAATGGTGCATTTTGAACACAAAAAAACAAGGGGGTTCAAATAAGTTCAAAAGAAATGAAATCCCTTTGTAACAGACGAGTTTCCGTATGAAACCCTGATACTTCAAAGGAGACTGTCTGTTTTGTACACGAAGTGCATCCAGTTTTTGCCGTAAGCCTCTCTACTTTCTTGCACATGCTATGTGGGTGAAATGATGATACCATGCCAACTTGGAACCTTTTCAGAGTTCATTTCAAATGCTTTTCAATTTCATGGTCTTATAGATCAAAATAATCAGTAAATGCATGAAAAATAACAAATGAAGTCAGAAGGGGTTGT
>NW_021175878.1:0-1509 GCF_002162155.2 Triticum dicoccoides
TGTGTGTTGAAGAAAGATGATATCTTCATCGATTGGTCCTTGTGATCAGTTGCTGGACCTATTGTCTTATCAATCCTTTGATTTGAGTGTGGGCTATCGTCAAATCAAATCAGTACCAACGATGCTCGTAATGTTGTCTTATTCGTGGTTGATCCCTCGAGCATACACCATTATATCTTTTGGGTCTGACCAATGCTATCACTTGTTCACTTAACTATGGAATTCCTTTTAAAAGGAAACCCAGATGAATTGTTGTTGTGCCCATTGACAACATCCTTGTCTTCTCCATAATTTTGCTGAACATTAAGCTAGTGTTGGAAACTTTTGAAAGCATTTGTTCATGCTAGCTCATGAAGCATATGTTTGGATGAAGGTAGTGACTTCCTTTAATTCATGTGCATCTGATGCAAGTTGCTGCCGTGGATTCGAGAAAGTCAATGTTGCTTTCTTTGGAATCACTCCAAATCAGTCATGCACACGTGCGAAGAATGCTGTGGTTTGAAGACTTGCAACCTTCAATCTATATGTATCCCTAGCACACCAAGCCACTGATTGATTTGTTCAAGGAGAAGGAGTTCCTTCATAAGAGCTAATTCGGACTTATGAAAGAACTTCGATACCCTCGTTGATGGTTCCCCCTCCTGAACTCGGTAGTGTTTTATTATAAGACTACCACGTGGTCATGCTTGTCTGGGACAACGTGTTCACATGTTTGTAGCAGAACCAGCTCATGTTTTGGAGCTTGCTATCGTAGTTCATCTCCCGAGAATCCCGCAACGTCATCTCGTCGATTTGTGTTGCAAACTTCCGTTTTTCTTCCTAGACTCGATGAGTCTGGAATATCCTGATACCAACCAGATCTGAATCTCAGGCAGATATGATGGTTGGAACATTTCCCTAAGAACTATAATATTGGTCTCTCGATAACCGGTAAGGTGGATGTCGTGGCCAACACACCCATCCGGTAGACCTATTATTATAGTATCTTGTTTGAGGAAGTTGGCCACCCCCCCATAGGGATTTCGTAGGATTTACTCCCTAGTTGCCCCTATGGATTTTTGTGTTCCCGAAGTCCAACCTTTTACTTGATGTTTTAGATATCAAACCATATCTATGAATGGGTTATACTAGCACATCAAGGAGAACATTAGAAGCGGAGTGCTAAATGTCTCTCGGTCGATCATCCAGATTTTATTTGCTTGGCCTCGCTAAGGTGAAATATGAGAAAGTGTTATCCTCCTTCGCATCTGCATCGTCCATCGCTATTCATCATGGTAGTATGTTGTGTTGTCAGCACCCTTGACGCGGTTGTTGATAAAACCTTGATGATTGTGGAAATGCTCAAGTTCTTGAGAGCACGCACAAGCGCTACGTCTTATCATCGGCACTAGCTGGGATTGCCCCAGATTTCCTCGGTTATGCTATAACCACTCCAACAGTGAATTCACTCTCTTTTGTTGGGTTCTTCCCCAGTTACCAGAATCATTCCCAGCATTTGCATTTTGTTCC
>NW_021175879.1:0-1237 GCF_002162155.2 Triticum dicoccoides
GGTGCAAGCTAGGAACAAAATGCAAATGCTGGGAATGATTCTGGTAACTGGGGAAAACCCAACAACAGAGAGTGAATTCACTGTTTGAAAAGATCATAGCATTGCCGAGGAAACTGAGAGCAAACCCAGTTAGTGCCGATGATAACACCTAGCGCTTGTGCGTGCTCTCAAGAACTTGAGCATTTCCATATTCATCAAGGTTTTACCACATCCGTGGCAAGGATCCTGGCAACACAACATACCACCATGATGAACAACGATGGACGATGCAGATGCATAGGAAGATAACATCAACTCAGATTTCACCCTAGCGAGGCCAAGGAAACAAAATCTGGATGATCGACCGAGAGACATTTAGCACTCCGCTTCTAATGTTCTCCTTGACGTGCTAGTATAACCCATTCATGGATATGGTTTGCTAACTAGAACATCAGGTAAAGGTCGGACTTCGGGAGCAATAGAATCCATAAGGAACAGTTACGGAGGTAAATCCTACGAAATCCTTATGGGGAGGTGGCCAACTTCCTCAAACAAGATACTACAATAATAGGTCTTCCGGCTGGGTGTGTTGGCCACGACATCCACCTTACCGGTTATCGAGGGACCAATATTATAGTTCTTGGGAAATATTCCAACCATCATATCTGCCTAAGACTCAGATCTGGTTGGTGTCAGGATATTCCAGACTCATCGAGTCTAGGAAGAAAAATGAAAGTTTGCAACACAAATCGACGAGATGACGTTGCGAGATTCTCAGGAAATGAACTATGATAGCAAGCTCCAAAACATGAGCTGGTTCTGCTACAAACATGTGAACACGTTGTTCCAGACAAGCATGCCCACAGGGTAGTCTTACAATAAAACACTACCGAGTTCTGGTTGGGAGCCATCATCGAGGATATCGAAGTCTTTACGCAAGTCCATGGATTAGATCCCAAGCATAGACTTCTTTTCCTTGAACAAGTCAATCAGTGGCTTGGTGTGCTAGGATATACATATGGAATGAAGATGATCAGTCTAACAGACCACAGAATTCTTCGCACGTGCATGACCGACTTGGGATGATTCCAAAGGAGCAAAAACAAACTTTCTCGAATTCACGACGGCAACTTACATCAAAATGCACGTGAATCAAAGGAAGTCACTCCTTTCATCAAACAAGTACTTCATGAGCTAGCATGAAGAAAATGCTTTCAAAAGTTTCCAACACTAACTTAATGTTCAACAACATCATGGA
>NW_021175880.1:0-1080 GCF_002162155.2 Triticum dicoccoides
ATTAATTAACCTAATTAACTAATTAACTTAATTAACTGAAACAGTCAATGATGAACGGGACCCACCTGTCAGGTTGACCAAGTCAACCCTGTTGACTGCTGACGTCAGCATGACATCATGCTGACGTCATAAATTCATTTTCGAATTAAATAATTAATTAGTTAAATTTCAGAAATTAATAAAATCTTTAGAAAATTATATCTTTTAATCCGTAACTCGGATTAAAATATTTTCAACATGAAAGTTGATCAGAACGACGAGACGATTCCGGATACGCAGCCCGTTCGTCCACCACACACCCCTAACATATCAAACTCGCAACTTTCCCCCTCCGGTTCCTCTGCCCGAAAACGCGAAACTCCGGGAATACTTTCCCGGATGTTTCCCCCCTTCGTCGGTATCACTTACTACCGCGTTAGGGCACACCGAACACCGCGTATTGCCTTGTTGTATTTTGTGATGCTTTGTTTGCTCTGTATTCATTATTTCTTCCCCCTCTTCTCTCCGGTAGACTACGAGACCGACGTCGTTGCTGCCCAGTTCGACTACGGAGTTGACGACCCCTCTCTCTTGCCAGAGCAACCAGGCAAGCCCCCCCCCTTGATCACCAGATATCGCCTATTCTCCTCTATACTGCTTGCATTAGAGTAGTGTAGCATGTTACTGCTTTCCGTTAATCCTATTCTGATGCATAGCCTGTCATTGCTGCTACAGTCATTGATACCTTACCCGCAATCCTAAATGCTTAGTATAGGATGCTAGTTTATCATCATTGGCCCTACATTCTTGTCAGTCTGCCTTGCTATACTATCGGGCCGTGATCACTTGGGGGGTGATCACGGGTATATACTATACATACATACACTATACAGATAGTGACTAAAGTCGGGTCAGCTCATTGAGTACCCGCAAGTGATTCTGACGAGGGGGCTGAAAGGACAGGTGGCTCCATCCCGGTAGAGGTGGGCCTGGGTTCCCGACGGCCCTCGACTGTTACTTTGCGGCGGAGCGACAGGGCAGGTTGAGACCACCTAGGAGACAGGTGGGCCTGGCCCTGTTCGGCGTTCGCGGATACTTAAC
>NW_021175881.1:0-719 GCF_002162155.2 Triticum dicoccoides
ATCATTTCACCCGCATAGCATGTGCGAAAGAGTATAGAAGGTCACGGCAAAAACTGGATGCACTTCGTGTACAAACTGGACAAACTCTTTCGGAGTATCAGGGTTTCGGACGAGAACTCATCTGTTACACGTGCACTTTAATGTTTTTTAAACTTATTTGAACTCCGGACTTCTTTTGTGTTCAGTATGCAACATTCAAAGAGACGTCATCAATTTCCAACATGTTCTGGAATCATTTGTTGTTTTTCGGTCATTTACCTAATTGTTTAGAGAGCTAAATGGCCGTGAAATTG
Organism: Triticum dicoccoides; assembly: GCF_002162155.2. Lineage (NCBI taxonomy): Eukaryota > Viridiplantae > Streptophyta > Magnoliopsida > Poales > Poaceae > Triticum > Triticum dicoccoides. Next base: position 294 of record NW_021175881.1, read on the forward strand.
AAAATCACTACAAAATGACTTCTGAAAATGTTGAAACTTCGCATGGTATCATCATTTCACCCGCATAGCATGTGCGAAAGAGTAGAGAGGGTCACTTCTAGTTTGGACATACTTAGTGTACAAACTGGACAAACTCTTTCGGAGTATCAGGGTTTCGGACGAGAACTCATCTGTTACACGGGCACTTCAATGTTTTTTAAACTTATTTGAACTTCGGACTTCTTTTGTGTTCAATATGCAGCATTCAAAGCGACGTCATCAATTTCCAACATGTTCTGACATCATTTGTTCTTTTTCGGTCATTTACCTAATTGTTTAGAGAGCTAAATGACCGTGAAATTAAAAATCACTACAAAATGACTTCTGAAAATGTTGAAACTTGGCATGGTATCATCAGTTCACCTGCATAGCATGTGCGAAAGAGTA
>NW_021175882.1:0-1769 GCF_002162155.2 Triticum dicoccoides
TGAACATCACATTCCGGAGGGTCTCATGGACCGTAAACGTGAGGAATTTTGCAGTTTCACTCAGGGCCGACTTTCTGTGGATGCTTACAGCAGGGAGTTTGGTAATCTCGCACGATATGCAACTGAGGAAGTGTCTACTGATGCCAAGAAGCAAGCAAGGTTCCGTAAGGGCCTTAGTCCTGAGCTTCGCCGTGACCTCCGTCTGCATGAGTGCACATCTTTTCAGAAACTTGTCAACAAAGCCATCAGTGCTGAAACTGGTCAGACTGACTATGACGCAACACGCAAGCATGGCCGTGACGTGGGTTCCTCATCCGGTGCTGGTCCTCAGAAGCGCCGCGTGTGGGTGCCCAACACCGCCCTGCCACCCAGGTTCACACCAAGGCCACCCTTTCATGCGCCTCGCCCTGTTCAACAGTCTGCACCGGCCAAGCCCTATGGGGGTCCAACCAACAATGCTCCTCCACGTACCAGTTCCGTGACTTGTTTCAAGTGTGGGGAATCTGGCCACTATATGCGTGAGTGTCCCCAGACCAACGCCAACCAGTCTGCTAAAGCTGTTGGCCGTGGCAAACCGACAGGGAAAGTGTTTCACGCCAAGCCGGTCACCGCCTCACGTGGCCATGTCAACTGTATCTCTGCCGAAGAAGCTCAAGAGGATCCCAACGTCGTTCTCGGTACGCTTCTTGTTAATTGCCACCCGGCATCTGTTCTTTTCGATACAGGAGCCTCTCATTCTTTTATATCCGAAAATTATGCTCGTTTGCATAACGTCGCATTCTGTGACATGCCATCCACTATGGAAATTTCTACTCCTGGTTCTAGATGGCAGACCTCTAGGGTAAGTTATGGAAATGAAATCCAAGTCGACAGACTTGTTTCCTTGCATCGTTGATAGCCCTTAAATTTTCAGATATTAATATCATTTTGGGTATGGACTGGATGTCAGCTCATCATGCCAAAATTGATTGCTTCTCTAGGACTGTTCAACTCACTCACCCTTCGGGCAAGATAGTCAATGTCTTAACCCGACTAGCCAAGCGACAGTTGTATTCTCTTAACGCCAGCCCTTTGCCAGACCTTGAGGACGTTCCGGTAGTCCGTGACTTCCCGGATGTCTTCCCGGAGGAATTGCCAGGTGTTCCACCTGACAGGGATGTTGAGTTCGTAATGGACCTCATTCCAGGAACCGTTCCGATTGCTAGAAGACCCTATAAGATGGCACCACTAGAACTAGCCGAGCTTAAGAAACAACTCGATGAGTCCTTGAAAAAGGGTTTCATCCGCCCTAGTTCCTCTCCGTGGGCTTGCCCCGTCCTATTCATCAAGAAGAAGGATGGTACGGACCGGATGGTTGTAGATTACCGACCTGTCAATTTGGTCACAATCAAGAACAAATATCCGCTCCCCAGGATCAACGACCTGTATGATCAGCTCGCTGGATCCTCAGTCTTCTCCAAGATGGATTTGAGGTTGGGCTACCATCAAATCAAAATCAGAAACGGGGACATTCCTAAAACGGCCTTTGTTACTCGTTATGGCCAATACGAGTACACCGTCATGTCCTTCGGTTTAACCAACGCTCCAGCCACCTTTTCTCGGTTAATGAACTCAATCTTCATGGAGTATTTGGATAAATTCGTCGTGGTTTACCTCGATGATATACTCATCTACTCCAAGAACGAGGAGGAACATGCCGAACATCTAAGGCTAGTGTTGAAGAAACTTCGAGAGCATCGCCTTTATGCCAAATTTTCTAAATGTGAATT
>NW_021175883.1:0-6066 GCF_002162155.2 Triticum dicoccoides
ACTGCGGTGTTCATCCTCAACAGATCATACACCCGCAGCGTCGACGGCAAGACCCCGTACGAGGCATGGCATGGCAAGAAGCCTGCCGTGAACTATCTGCGCGTCTTCGGCTGCATCGCCTACGTCAAAAACACACGGCCCGGGCTGAAGAAGCTCGACGACCGTAGCACGAAGATGATCTTCATTGGCTACGAGGAGGGCTCAAAGGCATACCGCGTCTACGACCCCTTGACCAAGCGCGTGTACGCATCACTCGACGTGGTGTTCGACGAGGCAGCAAGCTGGAACTGGGGCACTGAAGGAGAGCCCGTCGTCGAGCCGCTCGTCGTCCACCACGAGCTCCCTGTCGTTGTCAGAAAATGCAGTGTGCACAGCTCCGCAGGCAATCCTAGCGAAGAAGACACTGGCGACACGGGAGCAACGCCGGCCGCGCCCAAGACCGCTGCCAGAACGCCAGGGACACCAGCAGAACCGCCGACTGCTGCGGGCGCAGTCACGCCGGACTCGTCTGGCGGCAGCGTGCCTCCCATAGACACTCCGGAGGGAGTGGGCTTTGTCACGCCGCCGACGATGCAGCCAGAGCTCTTCGACGCCGCCGCCGATCCTGCTGCCGGGCACCGGTTTCGCGGCGTGGCGGACGTTCTTCACAGGGCGAACGAGCCGATGCAGTTGGCCGAGGAGCTACTGCTGGCTGAAGAGGAGCCACTCAGCTTCGCCGACGCTGAGCCGCACGAGTGTTGGCGGCGTGCCATGCTGGATGAGCTGGCTTCGATCGAGGAGAACGCCACTTGGACACTGACTGACTTGCTGGCAGGTCACCAAGTGATCGGGCTCAAGTGGATTTTTAAGCTGAAGAAAGATGCAGGCGGCGCTGTGGTCAAGCACAAGGCGAGGCTCGTGGCGAGGGGCTTCGTGCAGAAGGAGGGCGTGGACTACGACGACGCATTCGCGCCTGTGGCCAGACTGGACTCGGTGCGCGTCATGGTGGGCACGGCAGCTCAGCGTGGCTGGGAGCTGCATCTTCTCAACGTCAAGTCAGCCTTCCTCAACGGCGAACTCAAGGAGGAGGTCTACGTCAAGAAACCTCCTGGCTTTGCCCGGAGCAGCGAGGAGCACAAGGTGTATCGCCTCCACAAGGCGCTCTACGGGCTGCGGCAGGCGCCACGGGCGTGGAACGCTAAGCTCGACTGCACCATGCAGCAGCTTGGGTTCGTGAGCTGCCCGTCGGAGCATGCCATGTACACGCGAGGCGAAGGGCAAGCTCGGCTCCTGGTTGGCGTGTACATCGACGACCTCATCGTCACCGGAGCCGACACCAAGGCGATTCAGGGCTTCAAGACAGAGATGATGGGCAGGCTCCGCATGAGCGACCTCGGCCTGCTCAGCAGGGGGACGGGGAGATCACCCTGTCGCAGGCGGCGTACGTCGGCGAGCTCTTGGAGCGCGCGGGCATGGCTGACTGCAATCCTGTGCATGCCCCCATGGAGCCGCGTCTTAAGCTGAGCAAGGAGGGGCCAGAGCCGCGGGTGGACGCCACCCACTACCGCAGCATCATCGGAGGGCTTCGCTACCTCACTCACACACGCCCGGACATCACGTTTGCGGTGGGGTACGTAAGCTGCTTCATGGAGGCGCCGACCACGGCGCACCTCACCGCCATCAAGCATTTGCTGCGCTACATTGCAGGCACGCGCAAGTTTGGCTGCAGGTACGCCAAGAAGAGTGAGGGCAAGCTCATTGGGTACAGTGATTCGGACCTGGCCGGCGACGTCGACGACCGCAAGAGCACGTACGGCAATCTTTTCTTCCTGGGGGGAGCACCGATCACCTGGCAGTCACAGAAATAGAAGATCGTCGCTCTGTCATCATGTGAGGCGGAGTATGTGGCAGCAACTACGGCGGCGTGTCAGGCGATTTGGTTGAGCAGGCTCATGAGGTACTTGTTGAAAGAGGAGGCCGGCGCCACCACCATCTTCATCGACAACAAGTCTGCAATTCAGTTGTGCAAGAACCCGGTGTTCCATGATCGCAGCAAGCACATCGACGTTCGATTCCACTTCATCCGCAAGTGTGTGGAAGAAGGCAAGATCATGGTGGAGCACATCGCCATGGGTGATCAGCTCGTGGATATCTTCACAAAGTCACTAGGGCGCACGCGGTTTCAGCAGCTTCGTGCACGCATTGGTATGGTTGAAGTTTAAGTTCTCTGTCACAACTAGTTTAGGGGGAGATTGTTGGCTAATAATCTAGCGTGACAAGTAGTCAGGGCTGCCACGGCAGCGTAGTAGTTTCAGTTAGCTGTCAGGTTAGTTAGCTGTATAATCGGTTTCAGTTAGAGAGCCCGAGGACGCAGTCTGTGCGATCCCGTGGCCGCAGCTCACGGTGAGAGCGCGCCCCTGATCGTGGGATGGCACGATCCAGTAGAGGGGGTGGTCCTCGATCCGGTTTTCCAGTTCATCAGTGAATAAAGGAAGAAGAAAACGCAGCAGTTCAGTGCGCTGCACAAAAAGTTCAGACTCCCTGTTTTCTCATAGCCATCGATTGAGCGATAGATTAGGGGCAACAAGTATCCTCAAGTTTCATAAACTAAGAAGAAAGAGAGAGTACTATATACATAGGTAGATAGGTAATTTCCTAGAGACATCGACCCATTCATCAATAATACGGAACCCAGTTGGATAAATTGCAGATAATACGACATCTTTATCGCGTCAGGTTGATGACATTACCATTTGGTCAACATGGTCATACCGGGCATCCATGAGGTGTATGGTGTTCTTTCTCTCCAATCTACCATATCCCTCCGCCCATATAAATCCTCACAACTCTTTGATTCTTACTTCTATCAAGCTACATGAATTTTGGAAAACTCATCTCATTCTTACTCTATGCCTCATCCACATCTTCAGGTTAGGCGGTAATGAGCATATTGAACTATCCATGTGCCTATGAGCCCTCACAGCCTAGATACAACGAGGCAATTATCAGGGGCATGCTCTATCAGTGAGATAATAGACCATCGCACACGCCTCCCAAAGGTTGGCTTGCTACGTGAAAAGCGGGAAAAACTCCATCCCTTTCCTTTTGACACTCTATGCCGCCACACAACAAGGAGGATATGGGGATGTCAAAAAAGGGATATAATAAAAAATGGAACTATGAGTCATATTCACTATGAAGACCTTGAGACCGAACTGAAAAAATTCAAGTAGCCTGTAGGAGGTTTTTGTACATGTGTCTTTAGTTTCCCTTTTATCATCTCGTCCAAGAGAGAAAGTTCTTCTAATTCTATTAATCTCTCTAGAATCCAATTCTCTTGAATATCAGTTAGGAGAGTTTCAGATTGCCTGGTACCACCAATTCTTCATCCAAGTTCTAGATATTTGTTAAATAAGGAAGAGACCTCCGAAGAAAAAAGTACTAAAGAAGGAGAGGGAGAATCAAACTGAGCCATATGAAATCTATGGCCGCATGAACGCAGCACGGTTCCTTGGAGGCGTCGAGGGCATGAAGCTGCCATGAAGTGGAAAGTGTGGTGTGTATCATTCTTCTGTGCCTCATGGCTCATGGCGAACAAATCTTAAGCGGATGATTCCTTCCATGGTCATTATGGCTGCATCTCATCATGTATATGGCTTTTGTTTCAGGGCTTCACGTATATAGCTAGGATACTATACGATGTGGGCCATTATAACTTGGGTCCACTTGATCTGATGCGTGGAAGGCTATTTTCTGTTTTGTTATTAATGTGTATATTTACAAAATGAGTTTTTATAACTCAGTCCCACCAGATGAAGCGCATGGTGGAGGCGGTCAGTTCACCATATCCTTCTTCTGTGCCTCATGCCTCATGGCGAACAGATCTGATGCAGATGATTCCTACATTGGTCATTATGGCTGCATCTCATTATGTACTAGATCGGCAGCGCGCCTTGGCGTGAGGGTGCCGGTCCCAACGACTTGGCCAAGCGGATAAAGATCAAACATATATTGCGATAGTAGAAAGGCAAGTTTAGCACAGGTTGCAATCATATATGCATAACATCAATGATATAATTGGCACAAGGATCCGATTCGTTCTAGGTGAATTGAAGTTCCATGTTTGCACCTAAAGCCAAGCAAGAGCTCAAACTCGAGCCCCCGTACCAGGCCGAGGTTGTCCATGATTCACAAGCGTGTCCTTTACCTTCTGGACCCGCAATCTGATGAGATGCAGCAAGCATGTCAGCATTTATCTATTTCATATGTGGAGAACATACTCTTGATTTTTTGTTTTATTTGGATTTGAAGGTTTAGGGGGACTTACTTAGTAGAAGCTGCTAACATGTCTTGAGCTTATTCCTCCTTTGGTTGTTCTCACTAAACTCTCATGGTTGAATACAGGATCACTACTGATTTCTGAAATGAGAAGTGCCAACTATAAACAACACCAAAATCACTTATAATCACGGAGATAGGTTGTAATCAAAAATCAAAGAGATCAACTAAGGACCACTAAAACAGAGTAGAAACCTGCATATATTTGTGAAACATAAGTTGTAATCAGAAACTAAAGAGATCAACAACTAAAATTGAGTGCAAGTCTCATTATTTTGGAAGTCCTATTTGATTAGGGAAAGGGACCAAATGACACTCTTAATCCATCCTAGTGAGGCTACAATATCCAAGAAAAAGAAAGCCAAGGGCAGAAATGAAGTAGTAAATCCTTGAACAACTATGTTGGGGTGCCGGTCCCAACTACGTGGTCAAACAGGTAATGATCAGTTAGTAGTAAACATGGTTTAGGTTAGTAGGAAGTTCTATTGATGCATTTCATATCATCTGTCTACTTAGCCGCCAACTCCTCCCAGACTCCCACCGCCCCCTCTCCTCTTCCTCCTGCCTCGCCTCTCTCTCTCTCTCCCTCCAAACCCTAACCCACGCCCGCCTCCGTGCCCCGCCCCGTCGTACACACAGATAGGTTTTGGTGGGTAAAAACCGTTCTAGCTTACAACACATACACACAGACTCTGGTCGTACACACAAATAGGTTTTGGTGGGTACAATCTGTTCTAGCTTACAACATATATACAGACTCTGGTCGTACATGAGAAATACAAAACATAGCACAAGCCTGGATTCATGTGTGTTCTTTATCTATTTGGTTTGACCAAGATATCTATGACCACCTCTAATTATCCCATTGTCTAAATAATGTAGCTTACAAATATTGTGTGTATCTATATTTCATTTAAATTGGGGTTGTTGGTGCTGAGTTAAAAAAAATCAAATACTGGACCTGGTAGACATGACTATCTCATCACATAACACGTACACAAAAAATTAAATCCAGCCATGTCAAAAAACTAAGTTACTTTTATATTCTTCATATTTTTCGAATTTCTTTGCTATTAGCAATCAACGATGCTCACACCCAAAAGGAAGTGGAAATTAAGGGGCTCCTAACATCATGGTTGACATATTTGTGACGTGCACCCTGGTCTCAAATCCCAAAGATATGTATGGATGAAAGACTAACTAAATGTAATTAAAATCGAACATTCCAAAAAGTTTTGATTTCCTAACTACAAGACCAAGGTAAAACCAGGGGCAGACCTCATGTATACGTCTTTGTGCATCGGACACCAACGATATGCAACCAACTCTTCACAAACCAATTGGGGTCCTTGGCGAGCACACACTTCTCTAAATGCTCGTATTTTAACATGGTGATCTACTCAACATTGCGAGTCGATCTGCAATAACAAAAGCAAAGCGTCGGCATTAGAATAGGAGGAGGAAATAAATGTTTGATCTTTCATCACTACTAGGAAAACAACTATAATTAATATGGACATTAATGGCGCACCATATATAGGTACGCCATTAAACTCTAAATACTAATGGCACACCACATCCACGGTGCGCCACTACTAACAATTTTTTTATTTATTTTTCTTAAAACTAGTAATGACGCACCAGGGGATAGTGCGCCATTACTATTTTAACTAGTAATGGCGCACCACACCCTCGGTGCGCCACTACTAACAATTTTTTTTCACCAAAAATTCCACCAAATGCACCCCC
>NW_021175884.1:0-1565 GCF_002162155.2 Triticum dicoccoides
TCTTCAATATTATGACGCACCTCTTGGTTCACCTAGTCGAAGAGATTTTCATTCTCGGTCCTGTATTTCTACACAATATGTTCCCCTTCGAGAGGTTCATGGGAGTATTAAAGAAATATGTTCGTAACCGTGCTAGGCCAGAAGGAAGCATCGCCAAGGGCTATGGAAATGAGGAGGTAATTGAGTTTTGTGTTGACTTTGTTCCTGACCTTAAGCCGATTGGTCTTCCTCGATCGCGGCACGAGGGGAGACTAAGTGGAAAAGGCACGATCGGAAGGAAATCAACGACATGTATGGACGGCGATTCTCTGACTGAAGCACACCACACTGTACTGACCAATTCCAGCTTGGTGGCTCCGTACTTTGAGAAACACAAGAATATTTTACGCTCGGACAACCCGGGGAAGCCTGAATCCTGGATTAGGAAGGCCCACATGGAGACTTTCGGCAGTTGGTTGAGAAAACATTTAATGAATGACATTGATGTTGTAGATCAGCTGTACATGTTGGCCAAGACACCATCTTCGACTATAACGACTTTCCAAGGGTACGAGATAAATGGGAATACATTTTACACGATCGCCCAAGATAAAAAGAGCACCAACCAAAACAGTGGTGTCCGCTTTGATGCAGCAACCGAGAATGGGCAAAAGGTCACATATTATGGTTACATAGAGGAGATATGGGAACTTGACTATGGACCCTCCTTTAAGGTCCCTTTGTTCCGGTGCAAATGGTTCAACCTAACAGGAGGTGGGGTAAAGGTGGACCAACAATACGGAATGACAATGGTGGATTTCAACAATCTTGGTTACCTTGACGAACCATTCGTCCTAGCGAAAGGTGTCGCTCAGGTTTTCTATGTGAAGGACATGAGTAGCAAACCGAGGAAACGGAAAGATAAGAAAACGATCAGTACATCATGCGATGATCCAAAGCGCCACATTGTTCTTTCAGGGAAAAGAAACATCGTGGGAGTGGAGGACAAGACAGACATGTCAGAAGATTATAATATGTTTGCTGAAATTCCGCCCTTCAAAGTGAACACCGACCCAAGCATTAAGTTAAATGATGAGGATGCTCCATGGATACAGCACAATCGTAAGCAAGCAGGGACACAAGGGAAGAAATGATGTGTAATAATTTATTGTACCAAACTTTGTTGAATGGATCATGTGAATTATATTACCCGTGATGTGTTTGGTGTCCATTTTCGAATGATTCGAGATACCACCGATGATACATGAAATTTGGAGTGATTTAGTCATACTCCTGCCTAGGCGTATAAAATTTTGAATTGAATTAGTTTTATTTTTCTGAATTTTTTGATATATTATTTGTATTTTTAACATTTTGAATTGAATTAGTTTTATTTTTCTTAATTTTTTGATATATTATTTGTATTTTTAGAATTTTGAATTGAATTAGTTTTATTTTTCTGAATTTTTTGATATAATATTTGTGTTTTTAACATATTGAATTGAATTAGTTTTATTTTTCTAAATTTTTTGATATATTATTTGTGTTTTTAACATATTGAATTGAATTAGTTTTATTTTTCTGAA
>NW_021175885.1:0-994 GCF_002162155.2 Triticum dicoccoides
ACTTCAACTGCACCAGCACCTCCATCCGGTGCCACCTCCAGCCGTGATACAAGAAAACAGGCACAACCACCATTATCTTCCAAGAGCGCACCTGCGGGTCCTGCACAGCGTTCTTCTTCTTCCATGGCATCAACAGGGCACACAAGTGATATTATTTGTCGTCGTTGTAAGGGAGGAGGTCATTATGCGAGGGAGTGCAAATCTCCGCGTGTGATGATTGCTACCGCGGATGGTGGATATGAGTCCGCTAGTGACTATGATGAGGAGACATTGGCTCTTATTACACGTGAAGAACATGGTGGAGATGATTCTGATCATGAGACGCAATACATGGCTCCTGAAGACGCTGACAGGTATGAATGTTTAGTTGCTCAACGTGTTTTGAGTGTGCAGGTCACACAAGCTGAGCAAAATCAGAGGCACAATTTCTTCCATACCAAGGGAGTTGTGAAGGAACGTTCTGTGCTCGTCATAATAGACGGAGGGAGCTGCACAACTTGGCTAGCATGGAGATGGTGGAGAAGCTTTCTCTCACCACAAGACCACATCCACATCCTTACTACATCCAATGGTTCAACAACAGCGGCAAGGTTAAGGTAACACGTACTGTTCGTGTGCATTTTAGTATCTCTACATATGCTGATTATGTTGATTGTGATGTGGTACCTATGCAAGCATGTTCCTTATTACTTGGTAGACCATGGCAATTTGATAAAAATTCTGTACACCATGGTAGAAACAATCACTATACTCTTGTTCATAAGGATAAAAATATTACTTTGCTTCCTATGACTCCTGTTTCCATTTTGAAAGATGATATTAATAGAGCTAATAAAGCACAACAGGAGAAGAATAAGAGTGAAAATCAGATTGTGGCAAAAGAATTTGAGCAACAAATGAAGCCTAATAATAAACCATCTAGTGTTGCTTCTGAAATTAAATTGAAAAGTGCATGTTTATTTGCCACCAAATCTGATATTGATGAGCTAGATTT
>NW_021175886.1:0-788 GCF_002162155.2 Triticum dicoccoides
AAAACTCTTCTTAGCTCAAACTGACAGGATGGGCACGAAATTTTTTTTTTGACCAATTTTTTTTTTGACTGCCCGGACCCAAAAACTGGAAACGGGTCAAAAAAAACTTCCTATAATGGCACCTGTCTCAAAACACTCAGAAACACCTAAAAATAGGATAACCAGAAAATTTTTCGAAAAATGTGTTTTCGAAAAATTTTGGGCCTAAACGGAGCGTGGCTACCCGACTCTTTTTTTTTTGTGTGTGGCTTTTTCGTGTACTGTAGGTATGAAGAACAGACTCGATCTAAACTATGAAAAACTGTAAAATCTCACCGAGCAACCTGGAAATCTGATACCACTTGATAGAGGCAAAGGTGTCCCGTCTTTCGATGAGATGGTGGATTTCGCTTTGGTGGAAGTCGACTTTGACGATCCGACTACGAACGTGCGAGGACGTCGCGCCTTAGCAATCGCTAAACCAACTCCGAGAGGTTATTGACCACGCCGGAGCACGATCAACCTGACCACGAGGGTCTGTTTCCTGCGAGCAAACGAAGAACAAGCAAGAAACTAAGATTGCAATCTGGATATTGCGAATATAAGATGAAGCTTTATTGATCAAGGTGGGGTTCTGTGACGCCTTTGTCTGGTCGTTGAACACAAACGAAGTACGCGAAGTTGCAGCTATGGCGAACTTTTAATCTAAACAAAACCCAAAGTCTAAACGATGCCCTAAGGGCTGTATATATGGAGGAAGAGGAGGGAATTTCGTGGCCCTTGGTGGAGGAGTCCGAAATCAACCCTAT
>NW_021175887.1:0-3889 GCF_002162155.2 Triticum dicoccoides
GGGGGGGGGGACTCCTTGTGTGTCCGAGCCGATTCCACGTCACCAATCCTGTTCTGCGCTAAAGTAAGTTTGTAAGGCAAATACTCAGGGGTAGCCGAGCGTCCTCTTGTGGTTGGTCCGAGGGCTCCTGATCGGTCCCTGGTAAACCCAGCCATTACACCGTTGGGTAGCACGGACTCCTCAATTGGTGCCCGAATAGTAGGCTATCATATCAAAAATTTGATAGGCATGCGCGACCCGCTATTCCGGCAGCTGTATGGTTTCCGCCCCGAGGGCGGGGCTCGGCCGTGTGATTGTATCACATGGTGTTGGCCTAAGTGATTGACCACGTGGAATCTAGTCAACGTGGTTCGTCCTGTTAACATACGGTAAATTACTGCATGGTGGGAAGGTGCCGAAGATTTATTCTTTGGCGAAGTATTGTTTGGTGATCCGAAGACAACCGTTTAGAATGATGGGCCAGAAGAATTCGGCCCATGCATATCATAAAAATACTATGCATGTTGTATTTCCTGAAAAAGTCTTTATGTCCATGCATATCATTTTGATCTACAACATAATATGGATCTCTTTAGTTCTTCTATATTGGTAATCTAAACCACCCGTTTTCTATTGGCTTATTAATATAGGAATTTTTTTAAATATGCCAATATTCAAATAACAAATATGCTCAATGTGCCTTAATTATGCCCTATATATGGGCCATGCGGCAACATTCAAAAATCCATGGCATGTAAGCCTTGTACTTGGATGCATGTCATTGTTGGTGTTCTCTGTTGTGTTGCCTTCACATTTGATGAATAGACCGAAAGTTATGCCTTAAAAAACATACTCTCTATGTAGTATTGGCAGATGAACCCTTTATGTCCATATGTGTCATCTAGATCATAAACTTATTATGGTTCTCAGTTGTTCTTTTCTATTAGTAATCTGAACCACTCATTTTCTATTGTATAAATGACATAATGTATTTTTATCAATATCCCAATATTCACTCCATAAATATACTTAATGAGCTTTAATTATAACCAATATATAAGATATGCCCCAATTGTCAAAATCCATGATATCTGAGCCTATATTTGGATACAAGTAATTTCTTGCATTAATCATGGGTCCAATAGCCTAAATTCCACATGCTCCCCACAACTTTAAATTCTAATGATCATGGCTATTCTTTGCTGAATTAGTTTGATTAACATTGTTGATATTTTTATTTTCCCATTTTTGTTGGGCCGAATATATGTTTTTTGAGTAATATGAGGGCATCCCACATTTCTTCCTGGATGGGCCAAGGCCTACATGGCACATAGATTTTTTATTAAAAGGAGGTGGCCTCATTCCTCCGAGGCCCAAGCCCACCTTGAGCGACACCTTAAGTACCAATGCATCCATGTTCACAACCTCATGACCATTTATATTGGTCGTAATCAGGTAGAAATAAGCTGATGAACCACTCTTGTCTGCTTTATGACCATTTGGTGTAAGGAAATTTCAGGGTTTGAGCCCTTCCAAGTGAAATGGCCGTGGATTTACGACCAATTCAGCTAGGTTCACTGAGAGAAGGTCACAAGTTGACATATTTCTTGTAGTGATTAGGTTACTAGTTCTTCTTTGCTTAATGCATGGTTGAGGCTCTAGACGTTTTGGCTTTGTTAGGGTTTGTGTCCTGCTCAGGAAGGCAAGACATCGGCTCCTTGAAAATGGAATAAAGGTCTCCCCACCTAGCCCCCGTTCCGGTGATGCGTCTAGCATCATCGGTGGGTGTGTTTAGGTGTGTCTCCGGCGGATCTATCTTTGGTGGATTTGCTCGGATCTGTTCATAGTTTGTCTTTTTTCGTGTGTATTCAAGTTGGATCCTTTTGATCTACATTCTTCATCTGCGGCGGTTGCTGTTCTGGTGCGTTGTTTCTATGAGGTCTTAGCACGACAACTTCCCGACATTCTACTACAACAACGGCGCGCCTTCGGCTCGCTTCAGTGTTTGTAGTCATCGCTAGGTGATCAACGGATCTTGATGTAATTTTTATTATTTCTAGTGTTCGTTGTATTACCATGATTGAAGATGAATAGATTTAAAGTTTTTCGCGCAAAAAAAGGCTACTCTATGGGACACACCGCTTGGAACATAAACAAATAGTGCTAGGGTTGCTGCCTTCAGTGCCAATGCTTTTCCAAACTAAATAAAGTACACTTAGAGCATCTCCAATAAATGATGTATTTTACATCACCAAATTGTGGTTCGACTAAAATATACATCACATACAAGCGCATTTTTACGTCACGAAAAACCTCCAACTCCAATAGATGATGTCAATATAGCTAGTGCTCCAATAGTTGATGTAAAATTCATCAGCCACACAGTAGCTGCTCCAAAATTTTGTTATCTCCGGCGTCACCAGTGACAAAGCTAGTGGACACCAAACAGGAGCTGCCGGCGACACCGGCGAAGGAGCAGTTGCAGCTGCCACGACCGCCTTCATCTTCTTCATTTGGCATGAAGCTATAGCGGGGTCGCGCGGTGGCCTCTTCGAGCCACCACATCATGGTTTGATTGCTGCTGCCTTCTTTTTCACCGGCTGCTCCAGTCCTACGCCGGCAGCGGGATGAGGGGCTACCAATTCAACATGTAATATGGGGATGTCATCACGGTGGCCGCATTGGCGGACCGGCGACAGACATGGTGGCCACCATCGCCTGAGCGGCTTTGGCGGCTGCAGGGTCTAAAGATGCGTCCATGGGGGCCAACGGCGGCGGGCGACGACACGGGGTAGTCAAGCGTGACGTGGGGATGTTCCCCTTGGCTGATAAGTGGCGCGTGTGACTGCTCAGATTTTACTCGAGATTAATTGAGAGGCACAAGAGATGCAAATTTGCATCACCAAGTACCCTATTTTACATCTATAGCAATTCTAGAGTAAAAAATTGCATCCATGTCATTTGTTGAAGTACTGTTTTTGGCCTCCATGATATATAATTAGTTATTTAGACATCGAAATAATCTATTCGAGATGCTCCTACGCACACATTTTACTTTGTATTATCTATGCAAACCGTGGCTTCACATGATTCAAACATGCTACAAACCTTGAACATCGGATGTGCCGGGTCAGTATATGTTGGGGTGACGTCACCAAACTATTACTCAAATGTGTATCTGGCTGGTCCAATAAGGACTCCTTTAGATTGTTCCAGGAATCGGGCTATTACGGTTGCATGCAAAGAAGACCAAAGTAGCAACATATAGGACATGGACACAAGGATTCGGCTCCGGAGCTCATCTGCTCCTTGGCATGAAAAGTAAACTTATATAAATATTAGAATTTTTAATAAATCTGAATGTTTTTGGCATGAAATATGTTCGAGTGTTTGATATCCGTGCCAAATTTGGTGGTGTGTGGACATCTAAGTAGCTCTCGAGAAAAAATGAGCGCTTTAAGAAAGTACACTATTCACGCACTATTTGGACCAATTTTATACTTTTCTCCAAGGGATCCTTAGATGTCCGAATACGAAGGGATTTTACCCGTACATCATGCATTGTAGTGTCCTTGTTGATGAAAAAACAGTTATTAATGAAGTTTTAGTTTTTTTAGTGTTCATAAGTAAATGTTTGCAAAGGACATCTCCTTTGGTAGCTTACAAATGTGCGTTCGTAGAAAATAAGAACAGAATATATCATGCATCGAATTGGTGTGTGTGTGTGTTGAAAACTGGAACAGATGCGTGTTTAATCACATATAGAACACTATAATAATCTATTTTGAAATTATACTCAAGCACCTCTCAAGTTGGTTTTTAAAGTAGAACAGTGCATTTTGAAGACGAAACAAACATAGGGGGAGAAATCTATTTATAAATTGGACTCAAAAAACCTCTCAAGTTCGTT
>NW_021175888.1:0-1409 GCF_002162155.2 Triticum dicoccoides
AAGACTCCATCTCTCTCTCTCCTCTCTCTCTCTCACTCTCTCTCTCTCACACACACACACACACCACACACTAAGACTCCATCTCACACACACATGCTCTAGGCGGAGCATTCTTTCCTACCACCCTTCCTCCAACCTTACGCGTATGATAAACAATCACCTTTATTTACTTGCATAACATGGACAGATTCCACTTTACTTTAGTAGTCAGCAAACTTATCATCTGTGTACCCTTATAAAAAAACGAGTTGGCGATGATGGTGTGCCTGCCATCTTGTAATACAGACCGTATGATCTATATCTGACGGATAGGAAGCAAACTATGATAATTTTACAAAAGATACCCGCACCTCTCTCCACATCATTATCTCCCGCAACCTCATTGCTCAGCAATTAAAAAAGGAGTAAGTCTCTGGAATAATCTAGCATGCATGGTGGCCGCTGCCGCCTGCCGGTGCCGTCCATCCCCATGCCTCCGCCCATTCCGACCACCAGTCACCACCACGCTCCAGTCCTCCTCGCCTTATCTCTCATCTTTCATTTTTTCGATGACTTTCTCGAGATACCAGCTTTCCGATAAAATTCTCGAGATATCATTAGTTTTTACACATGGGATTACTCCTGCATGGGTCAATCACAATAGGTGTTTTGTAAAAAAATGCATATTGATGTTCCGTGCAATGCACGAGAATCTTGCTTGTAATTATATAATGCAAATCACGAGCAGGAAGTGACATTTTTTTTGACACAACCACGTTAACATGGCCACATAAATCACGAGCAGGAAGGAGAAGGGAAGCGGGCTGTGGAGTAACATTTTTACCACAATTTCTTAGGAAACTGAGTGCAATAATTGAGTAGTTTTGCAAACTACCATTACTACTACACCTGAAATGGTTCAAAACCTATACTCCCTTGCCAGCGCGCGCTTCCCGCATGAAACAGTCAGCGTCGCCTGGAGTGTCAGTGCCGCATTAATGCCCGGCCAGAGCGGAGGCGACCTCTCACTGGCACCGGCTTTGAAGTGGCGCGACGGTCGAGAGAGCGCCGCTTCCCGGTGCACGCGACTGCTTCGCGTCGAGACTGGCCATAGGCCATGTTTGGATCCATGGGTTAGAGTTAGTTTGAGCTAGTTGGGGCTCAAATAGCCCTAAACTATCCCACCCAAGAGGTGCTAACTGGAGATAGTTCTCATTGGGACCACTGAAAAATCACTTTTCTCTCTCCATGAAGTGCATTTATTGTCAATCTAACCCTGTCACCCAAACACCTCTTTGGCTACAGTTAGTTCAGGGTTAGCCATGAGTTAGTCTAACCTCTAGCTAAGTTAGAGTATCAAACAGGAGCAGTATAGGACATGCAAGTTGCTCAAAGCATACAGGCAATTTCGTACGTGAAAGGATTTTTTT
>NW_021175889.1:0-1096 GCF_002162155.2 Triticum dicoccoides
GGGTCCTAAAGCGATTTTCATAGTTGTTGAACCCATGGTGCGCCTACGTGTAGGTCGTCAACAGTCACAGTTTCTGCCGATTCTGGCCCATTTCTAAACTATTACTTATTTTCGGGGGTCCCGGAGTGATTTCCACGATTTACGAACCACGTGGTGCGTTTACGTGTCGGTCATCAAAAATCACAATTTTGACCGATTCTGGTCCGTTTTGTGCACTATTACTCACCGTTTTGGGGTCCCAGAGCGATTTCCATGGTTGTTGAACCCCAAGGTGCACTCACGTGCCGGCCATCAACACTCATAGTTTTGGCCGATTCTGGCCCGTTTCGTGGACTATTGCTCACTCTTTTGGGGTTCCGGAGTGATTTCCACGGTTAACGAACTGCGGGGTGCGTTTCCGTGTCGGTCGATTTCATCAACACTCACAGTTTTGGCTGATTCTGGCACGTTTTGTGGACTATTACTCACTATTTTGGGGTCCCGGAGTGATTTCCTCGATTAACGAACCGTGGGGTGCGTTTACGTGTCGGTCTTCAACACTCACAGTTTTGGCCGATTTTTTCCCGTTTCATGGACTATTACTCACTGTTTTGGGGCCCCGGAGTGATTTCCATGATTAAAGAACTCCGGGATGCGCTTACCTGTCGGTTATCAACACTCGCGGTTTTGTCGATTCTGACCCGTTTCGTGGAATATTACTCACCATTTTGGGGTCCAAAAGCGATTTCCATCGTTGTTGAACCCCAAGGTGCGCTTAAGTGTAGGTCATCAACAATCGCAGTTTGGGCTGATTCTGGCCCGTTTCTTGGACTATTACTTAGTTTTGGGGGTCCCGGAGTGATTTCCATGATTTACGAACCCTCGTATGCGTTTACATGTCAGTCATCAACACTCATAGTTTTGGCCAATTCTCACGCGTTTCGTGGACTTTTACTCACCATTTTGGGGTCCCAAAGTGATTTCCATAATTGTTGAACCCCAAGGTGCGCTTACGTGTGGGTCATCAACACTCACAGTTTTGGCCAATTCTGACCCGTTTCGTGGACACTCACTGTTTTGGGGTCCGAGAGTGATTTCACGATTAACGAACCGTGGG
>NW_021175890.1:0-723 GCF_002162155.2 Triticum dicoccoides
GACACGGAAACGCACCCCGCAGTTCGTTAACCGTGGAAATCACTCCGGAACCCCAAAAGAGTGAGCAATAGTCCACGAAACGGGCCAGAATCGGCCAAAACTATGAGTGTTGATGGCCGGCACGTGAGTGCACCTTGGGGTTCAACAACCATGGAAATCGCTCTGGGACCCCAAAACGGTGAGTAATAGTGCACAAAACGGACCAGAATCGGTCAAAATTGTGATTTTTGATGACCGACACGTAAACGCACCACGTGGTTCGTAAATCGTGGAAATCACTCCGGGACCCCCGAAAATAAGTAATAGTTCAGGAAATGGGCCAGAATCGGCCGAAACTGTGATTGTTGACGACCTACACGTAAGCGCACCTTGGGTTCAACAACCATGAAAATCGCTTTCGGACCCCAAAACGGTGAGTAATAGTCCACGAAACGGGTCAGAATCGACAAAAACCGCGAGTGTTGATGACTGACAGATAAACGCACCCCGGGGTTTGTTAATCGTGGAAATCACTTTGGAACCCCAAAACAATGAGTAAAAGTCACAAAAGGAGCCAGAATCGGCCAAAACTGCGAGTGTTGATGACCGACAAGTAAACGCACCCCGGGGTTCGTTAATCGTGGAAATCACACTGGGACCCCAAAACAGTGAGTAAGAATTAATGAAACAGGCCAGAGTCGGCCAAAATTGTGAGTGTTCATGACCGACACGTAAACGCACCCC
>NW_021175891.1:0-2858 GCF_002162155.2 Triticum dicoccoides
TTCATGCTCAGGTACACAACATCTAATAACACCATCTACTCCTTTATAAAGATGTGGGTCATCCCAAAAGTAATGCCTCAAATCATAGAAGAACTTTTTCTTTTGCTGGTATATGAAACTAGGTGGTATAAACTTAGCAACAATGTAATTAGCATAATCAGCATACCATGGAGCAGTATGAGAAGCATTTATGACATTTAATTGCTCATATGGAAAACTATCATCAATAGGTAATGGGTCATCAAGCACATTTTCTAACCTAGACAAGTTGTCTGCAACGGGGTTCTCAGCTCCTTTTCTATTAACAATATGCAAATCAAATTCTTGTAGCAAGCGAACCGATCTAATAAGTCTAGGTTTAGCATCTTTCTTTTCCATAAGATATTTAATAGCAGCATGATCAGTGTGAATAGTTACTTTAGAATCAACAATATAAGGTCTAAACTTATCACAAGCAAATACAACTGCTAAGAATTCTTTTTCAGTAGTAGCATAATTTCTTTGAGCATTGTCTAGAGTTTTACTAGCATATTGAATAACATTTAGTTTCTTATCAAATCTTTGTCCTAGAATAGCACCTACAGCATAATCACTAGCATCACACATAATTTCAAAGGGTAAATTCCAATCAGGTGGCTGAACAATAGGTGCAGAGATCAATGCTTTCTTAAGTATTTCAAATGCTTCTACACAATCATCATCAAAAACAAATGGTATATCTTTTTGTAATAAATTAGTCAGAGGCCGAGAGATTTTTGAGAAGTCCTTAATGAACCTCCTATAAAAACCGGCATGACCAAGGAAACTTCTTATACCTTTGATGTCCTTGGGACATGGCATCTTTTCAATAGCATCAACCTTGGCTTTATCAACTTCAATACCTCTTTTAGAAACTTTATGTCCCAAGACAATACCTTCATTAACCATAAAGTGGCACTTTTCCCAATTCAAGACAAGATTAGTTTCTTCACATCTCTGCAAAACTCGATCAAGGTTGCTCAAGCAATCATCAAAAGAAGATCCATAGACGGAAAAATCATCCATGAAAACCTCACAAATCTTTTCACAAAAGTCAGAGAATATAGCCATCATGCATCTTTGAAAGGTAGCAGGTGCATTACATAAACCAAAAGGCATACATCTATAAGCAAAAGTACTAAAAGGGCAAGTAAAAGTAGTCTTTGATTGATCTTTGGCTGACACATATATTTGAGAGAAACCAGAATAACCATCTAGAAAGCAAAAATGTGTATGTTTAGATAATATTTCTAGCATTTGATCAATACAAGGTAAGGGGTAATGATCCTTTTTAGTAGCCTTATTTAATTTGCGGAAATGAATTACCATCCTATAGCCTGTAATAATTCTTTGAGGAATCAATCCATCTTTATCATTAGGAACAACAGTAATACCTCCTTTCTTAGGGACACAATGGACATGGCTTACCCACTGACTATCAGCAACGGGATAAATTATACCTGCCTCAAGGAGCTTTAGTATCTCCTTTCTTACCACTTCTTTCATTTTAGGATTCAGCCGGCGTTGATGATCACAAACTGGTTTAGCATCTTCTTCCAAATTAATTTTATGTTGACATAGAGTGGGACTAATGCCCTTAAGATCATCAAGAGTATACCCAATAGCAGCACGGTGCTTCTTCAGAGTTTTCAATAATCTCTCTTCTTCATGTTCTGAAAGGTTAGCACTAATAATAACATGATATATCTTTTTCTCATCAAGATAAGCATATTTAAGAGTATCAGGTAACAGTTTAAGCTCAAACACGGGATCACCCTTGGGTGGAGGAGGATCCCCTAGGATTTCAACAGGTAAATTGTTTTTCAGCATAGGTTCCTGTTTAAAGAATACTTCATCTAATTCCCTTCTTTCATTCATAAACATATCGTTTTCATGGTCTAGCAAATATTGTTCTAAAGGATCACTAGGAGGTATGGCAATAGAAGCAAGACCAATAATTTCATCCTTACTAGGTAATTCTTCTTCACGATGTTGTCTACTAAATTTAGAAAAATTAAATTCATGAGTCATATCATCTAAAACAATAGTAACAACATCTCTTTTGCAATCTATGGTAGCATTAATCATATTTAAGAAGGGTCTACCAAATATAATGGGACAAAAGTTATCTTGTGGGGAACCAAGAACAAGAAAATCAGCAGGATATTTAGTTTTCCCACACAAGACTTCAACATCTCTAACAATTCCCATTGGTGAATGATGTCTACTACACAACCTTCTTCTTGTAGACGTTGTTAGGCCTCCAAGTGCAGAGGTTTGTAGGACAGTAGCAAATTTCCCTCAAGTGGATGACCTAAGGTTTATCAATCCGTAGGAGGCGTAGGATGAAGATAGTCTCTCTCAAGCAACCCTGCAACCAAATAACAAAGAGTCTCTTGTGTCCCCAACACACCCAATACAATGGTAAATTGTATAGGTGCACTAGTTCGGCGAAGAGATGGTGATACAAGTGCAATATGGATGGTAGATAAAGGTATTTGTAATCTGAAATTATAAAAACAGCAAGGTAACTAATGATAAAAGTAAGTGTAAACGGTATTGCAATGCGTTGAAACAAGGCCTAGGGTTCATACTTTCACCAGTGCAAGTCCTCTCAACAATAATAACATAATTGGATCACATAACTATCCCTCAACATGCAACAAAGAGTCACTCCAAAGTCACTAATAGCGGAGAACAAACGAAGAGATTATGGTAGGTACGAAACCACCTCAAAGTTATTCTTTCCAATCAATCTATCGGGCTATTCCTACAAGTGTCACAAACAGTCCTAGAGTTCGTACTAGAATAAGACCTTAAGACACAAATCAACCAAAACC
>NW_021175892.1:0-1005 GCF_002162155.2 Triticum dicoccoides
CGCCGCCGACGAGCTCTCTCGTGGCCACCGGCCACCCCTAGCCTCTCCGACACACCCACGAGCTCCGCCTCGACCCCCTCCTTCCTCCCCACCGACCCACGGCCCTCCGGAAGCCCTGCAACGCCGCCACCATCGCCGTTCCGTCGCCGGCCACCGAAGCTCCCCTCCGTCGATTCGCCGGACCCCGTGCCTCCCCTGCCTCGCCAGCAGCACCAGAAGAACCGCGGTGAGCCCTCGACCCGATTCCCCCTCTCCCCGTGCCCCACCTCCCTCTCTAGCTAGCCCCACCACTTTGCCCGAGAATCTCTCGCCGCCGGCCATGGCGTGGCCGTGGCCACAGCCACCCCAGCTCGTATCCGAGCCCACTGACGTGCTCACCATGATCTCAGGAGTCCGTAGCATGCCCCAGCTCCTCCTGCCGTGCTCCCTAACCCCGACCCCGAGATTGCCCGAACTCCGGCAGCCGCAAAAGAGGTCGCCGCCGGCAGCTCCGGCCACCCCAGCCTCCGCCACCGCCACCGTTGGATGCGCCACTCCACCCTCTCCCCGTAGCTGCTTCCTGCGCGCCAAAAGAGCCCCTGTAGTTGGTTTCCGACGCGCACCACCGCGTCTGGCCTCGCCGGCGTCAAGCCGCCGGTGGGTCTGACCACGTTGACCACGGCGGGACCCCCCCTCTCTGGGTCGATGACAGGTGGGGCCAGCCCCCCCCCCTGTTAATTAGTTTAACTATTTTATCTTAACTACCCCCTCTGCTGACACTGACAGGTGGGCCCCCGCCATCAGGTGATTAGCTTAAGCTAATCACCACCTAATCTAACCCTAGAGCCACTGACATGTGGGCCCTAGTGCCCTAATCTTTAATTAAATTAAACTAACCCCCCTGTCTAACCTGTGTCACTGACGTGTGGCCCCCACACGTCAGGTTTGACCCGGGGCAGCCCTGTTGACTTGCTGATGCAAGCATGACGCAGTGCTGATGTCATAACTCATTTTCTGGATTTAATT
>NW_021175893.1:0-931 GCF_002162155.2 Triticum dicoccoides
CCCGGGACCGTTTGCGCCTTTTGGCTCACGTATATGATAGTGTCGCTAGCATCCATATGATAAAGAGCCCGGGCTGACATTACTAGTCGTAAACCCAAAGTGGCACAGACTTACAGGGACAGGCATCCATGACCCAGCTTCGAACGTGTCGGTCATCAGCAAGTGGGTCCGGGCTGTAGCACTGGGCTAGCAGGACTCCGGTAAACCGGGCTGTAGCGGGCTAACAGGACTCCGGTACTCAAAGCGTGACATTTCCCCGAAGGGACAGACACAGGAACGAAGAAGGACACATGCCGGCCAGCCTAAGTGTTCCAGAGCAGTAGCAAGCTACCATGGCTCAGCGGTAACACTAGGAGACATTTCCCGGTAAGAGAGGCTACCAAAGATAAATAACTAGATAGTCAGATCCCACACATACCAAGCATTTCAATCATACACACAATATGCTCGATATGTGCAAATACAATGAAGCATCACAACATGACTCTATGACACAAGTACTTTATTTAAGGCTCAGTGAGCCATACATAACATACACAAAGGTACGGGTCTCACGACCCCACATACAAGTCATACAGTCATACAAACCAGCAGCGGAAGTAACTTGTCTGAGTACAGACAACTAGTAAAATAAAAGAGGCTTGGACAGCCTAGCTATACTACGTGGTCCTTCACAAGCTCAGGGTCACCACCTGGGTCTTTAGCCTACTCGTTGATGTCAACGTCTACATAGAACCCATCAGAAGGGGTTGCAGCGTCTTCTGTAAAAATGTAGATTATAGCAACATGAGTACAAAGGTACTCAGCAAGACTTACATCAGATCCTACATACATGCATAGTATCAAGAAGGGTTGGTGGAGTTATTGCAGCAAGCCAGCTTTGACTCTTGGCTAGGCTAACCTACGATACTCCAACTTGAAATGGTTTTGC
>NW_021175894.1:0-794 GCF_002162155.2 Triticum dicoccoides
GGAAATCACTCCGGGACCCCAAAACAGTGCGTAATAGTCCACGAAAGGGCCAAAATCGGCAAAAATTGCGAGTGTTGATGACCGACACTTAAGCGCACATTGGGGTTCGTCAATCGGGGAAATCACTCCGGGACCCCAAAACAGTGAGTAATAGTCCACGAAACGGGCCAGAATCGGCGAAAACTGCGAGTGTTGATGACCGACACGTAAGCGCACCTTGGGGTTCATTAATCGTCAAAATCACTCCGGGACCCCAAAACAGTGAGTAATAGTCCACGAAACGGGCCAGACTCGGCCAAAACTGCGAGTGTTGATCACCGACACTTAAGCGCACCTCGGGGTTCGTTAATCGTGAAAATCACTCCAGGACCCCACAACAGTGAGTAATAGTCCATGAAACTTGCCAGAATCGGCCGAAACTTCGAGTGTTGATCATCGACACTTAAGCGCACCTTGGGGTTCGTCAATCCGGGAAATCACTCCGAGACCCCAAAACATTGAGTAATACTCCAGGAAACGGGCCAGACTCGGCCAAAACTGCGAGTGTTGATCACCGACACTTAAGCGCACCTTGGGGTTCGTCAATCGTGGAAATCACTCCGAGACCCCAAAACATTGAGTAATAGTCCACGAAACGTGCCAGAATCGGCCAAAACTGCGAGTGTTGATGACCGACACGTAAGCGCACCTTGGGGTTCATTAATCGTGAAAATCACTCCGGGACCCCAAAACAGTGAGTAATAGTCCACGAAACGGGCCAGACTCGGCCAAAACTGCGAGTGTTGATGATCGAC
>NW_021175895.1:0-1474 GCF_002162155.2 Triticum dicoccoides
TTCTATTTACATGAATAAAACCTTATATGGTTACACACCCAATGAAAATGGTTCATTGGATCTCGATCGTAGTGATACACATATTCATAATATTGATGCCAAAAGATGCAAAGTTAATAATGATAGTGCAACTTATTTGTGGCACTGCCGTTTGGGTCATATCGGTGTAAAGCGCATGAAGAAACTCCATAAAGATGGATTTTCGGAATCACTTGGTTATGAATCATTTGATGCTTGCGAACCGTGCCTTTTGGGCAAGATGACTAAAACTCCGTTCTTCGGAACAATGGAACGAGTTACTGACTTGTTGGAAATAATACATACCGATGTATGCGATCCAATGAGTGTTGTTGCTCGTGGCAAGCATCGTTGTTTTCTGACCTTCACAAGATGATTTGAGCAGATATGGGTATATCTACTTGATGAAACATAAAGTCTGAAATAGTTGAAAGGTTCAAAGAATTTCAGAGTGAAGTGGAAAAATCATCGTAACAAGAAAATAAAGTTTCTGCGATCTGATCGCAGAGACAAATATTTGAGTTACGAGTTTGGTCTTCAATTAAAACAATGTGGAATAGTTTCACAGCTCACGCCACCTGGAACACCACATCATTATGGTGTGTCCGAACGTCGTAACCGCACTTTATTTGATATGGTGCGATCTATGATATCTCTTTACCACTATCGTTTTGGGGTTGTGCATTAGAGACAGCTGCATTCACGTTTTAAAATAGGGCACCATCTAAATCCGTTGAGACGACACTGTATGAACTATGGTTTAGCAGTAAACCTAACCTGTTGTTTCTTAAAGTTTGGGGCTGCGATGCTTATGTGAAAAGGTTTCATCCTGATAAGCTCGAACCCAAATCGGAGAAGTGCATCTTCATACCCAAAGGAAATTGTTGGGTACACCTTCTATCACAGATCCAAAGGCAAGACATTCGTTGCTAAAATGGATCCTTTCCAGAGAAGGAGTTTCTCTCAAAAGAAGTGAATGGGAGGAGAGTAGAACTTGATGAGGTAATTATACCTTCTCCCTTATTGGAAAGTAGTTCATCACAGAAATCAGTTCCAGTGATTCCTACACCAATAAGTGAGGAAGTTAATGATGATGATCATCAAACTTCAGATCAAGTTACTACCAAACCTCGTAGGTCTTCCAGAGTAAGATCCGCACCAGAGTGGTACGGTAATCATGTTCTGGAAGTCATGTTACTAGACCATGATGAACCTACGAACTATGAGGAAGCAATGATGAGCCCAGATTCCACGAAATGGCTTGAGGCCATGAAATCTGAGATATGATCCATGTATGAGAACAAAGTGTAGACTTTGATTGACTTGCCCGATGATCGGTGAGTCATTAAGAATAAATGGATCTTCAAGAGGAAGACGGACATTGATAGTAGTGTTACTATCTACAAAGCTAGACTTGTCGAAAAAGGTTTTTGACAAAGTTCAAGGTGTTGAATAC
>NW_021175896.1:0-1187 GCF_002162155.2 Triticum dicoccoides
TTATCACAAAACTATTTGTTACCTATTATTTCAGTGCTTGCAGAGAATACCTTGCTGAAAACCGCTTATAATTTCCTTTTGCTCCTCGTTGGGTTTGACACTCTTACTTATCGAAAGGACTACGATAGATCCCCTATACTTGTGGGTTATCATCCTACAAACCTCTGCACTTGGAGGCCCAACAACGTCTGCAAGAAGAAGGTTGTGTAGTAGACATCAAGCAGTTTCTGGCGCCGTTGCCGGGGAGGTGATTGCTTGAAGGTATATCTTTAGATCTTACAATCGAATCTTTTTGTTTCTTGTTTTATCACTACTTTATTCTATAAAAGAAAACTACAAAAAATGGAATTGAGGATGCCTCATATGCTTCATCTTTTTAATATATTTCATGAAAATAAGGATTCCGATAATTGTGCCAAAATGTTAGAAGAAGAATGCATTAAAATGTTTGGCACTAAATCTTTGAATGATGAGCATGATTGCATTGTTGTTCGTACGAACTCTTTGACTATCCATGGTACTAATGATTGCACTAGTCATGATGAAAATGTCGCTTATAAGCATGTCATTTTTTGTGGATTGCATAGAGTTTGCAAGTACACACCAAAAAGGGAAGATAAATTTTGCAAGAGGCATAAGTATTTAGAAACTAAATGGTTGCAAGAAAGGCTAGATGTTTGTGCTGAAAATTTAAATTTTATTAGCCATCCTTGTGAACTTTGCAATGAACATGGTCATTTAAATATCCAATGCAAATTGTTTCATGATCGTATCGTGTCCAAAAATTGTGATGACACTTATGCTATAAAAAGTAATGATGATTATATTTATAAAACTTGTCATGATTATGATTATCCTTTTTCTGAACATTACTCTTTTAATGTGGAAACAATTTATAGTATTCGAGTTTCTTATGATACTCCCACTATTCCGAATGAGAAGAATTTTGCTTATGTGGAGAGTAGTAAATTCTCTATGCTTGTAGATCATGAAAAGAATGCTTTATGTGATAGTTATATTGTTGAGTTCATTCATGATGCTACTGAAAATTATTATGAGGGAGGAATATATGCTTGTAGGAATTGCAATAATATCAAGTTTCCTCTCTATGTGCTTAAAGTTTTGAAGTTATACTTGTTTTGCCTTCCTATGCTAGTTGATTATTGTTCCCATAAGTTGTTTGCTCA
>NW_021175897.1:0-2700 GCF_002162155.2 Triticum dicoccoides
GCCTGTCGCCCACCGCTTCCGCTCCCACCGCCCCTGCTTCCGCCGCCTCACTTGCCATATTGGCCGTCACCCTCCGCAAGGCAGGCCCTGCTATTCGGTATCAGTTGGGTCACGCCCGTCGCCTCCCATGCCCTCGATGATGGCCTGGACGCCCGCTGCCCTAGCTGCTCCTTGTGATGCCTCCTTCGGCGTGCTGGTGCCCCCTGCATCGATCTCAGCTCCGGTGGCGATCCTCGTCCCTCCGCCCTATTCCCCTGCCCCGATTCCCCTGGTCGTTCTAGATCTGATGGGACCAGATCTGGCTACTCCACTGGTGTAGGCGAGCCGCCGCACAGTGGCTGCTGCTGGGATGGGTGTCGAGCTTGTGGGCCCTCCTCACGGGCTTCAGCATGCCACTGTCCAAGAGGTGTAGGAGCTTTTGTCGCTGCCATCGTGCTTGGACCTGTCGTGTCTTCCGCTGGATGGAGACGGCGGTGCGGACCTGGCGCTGCTGACACTGGAGGCAGCGTCCTTGCTGGAGCTGGAGGTGTTGCCTTCTTGCTCCAGCTGTTGTAGCTCTATCCCAGACCCACCTGACAAATGAGCCCCACCTAGGTCAAAACGGCCGTTGACTTGAGAAGCGGGTTGAGACAAACCAGCCAGGGGGTTGTTTTGTGCGGTTTGGGTTAGTTGGGGGGTTCGAAGAAGCAGAAAATACACCGGGGGTAAAGTAAACCACATACTTTATTCAGGGTAATAAAATGGACTTTTTTCTTGGTAGAGTAGGTTGTTCATTGCAAAAATGGAAGAGTAGCGTGGTGAAGACAAGAAGGAACTGCAGGTACTGAATTTGGAGGTCGCATCTCTTTACTGATGCTATGCTCTTTCAAGCTTTTGTTATCATTTGTGTAAAGCATGCCAGCTTCGCCTTGTGTACTTGCAGGGAAGGACAGTTAACTTGACACTGCACCGATTTAGCTGATCACTATCTTGCTGCCAGTAAGAATGTCGGTGGAGTACTTGCAAGATGATGATGCAGGTCTTGAGATCACTAAAAAGCCAACAGTTGGCTTCTCGAAATTGTCTGTCTTCCATCTGAAAAATGATGCATCATTTCTCTGGGTCTATTTACCCTGCAACCAGCTCTAAAAATCAAGCAGTATTCAACTGTGATCCACTTGTGCTAAAATTCTAAAACCTAACTAGAAATGATGAACAAGGCACTTCAATTCTGCATGACAAACATCGATCTGCAGAAGTGGAATCACAAGCCTGCACACAGAAGTAGATTACTCAACCGATACACTTCTCCTTCTGGACATATACAGGTCGCAACACAGAAGCACATTACTCATCGATACTATCCTAGTACTGTACAGAGTATAATTAGTATGTCATCCCCGACTATGAACAAAGAAAAGCCGAATAAGACTTGTAATTCAAAACTTTGTTACAGAGTTACAACATAGATGGCGTCCTATACTTGACGGCATATTTCCATTTTACAGTCAGTAGGTACTCCACAATTAGAAAGAAAGGAAATCTTCATTTGATCTCTAGTACATAGAATCTTTTGGTTCTTGCCTCCTTGAGTATTTCTTGTTTTGGAAATGGAGGATATACCCAGGCCTCAGCATCTGGACGATGCATGCAGCCATTTTATTAGTTATTCACAAAGACCTTACAGAGTAATACATCATTATGCCTGAAGCCACGATCTTGGCAACGCACTTGTCGCTACTCATATCCCCTTAATGAAGGAGTGCGAAATGTCAGAGCCTTATACCAAGTAGACATCGCACCAAAACCTAACATCTATAGTCGGACGCCCCAACCAAGCCACAATGCGAGGATTGGGTTACACACCGGTCTGCCTCCTTGAGTATTCTTGGCATGGTTGATTCCTCGCTACTACTAAGCTGATGCTAGACGATTTGGTTGGTTTCAGAGACATACAAGGTACACATAGCTGTGAAGGCTGGCTTTCTGACATTGTGGACCGCCCTGCTGCAACTGGAATGGTCCTGGACGGCTTTCTCCTTCCCCAAAACACACGCATCGTGTCTACCCCCATCAAATCCACTTGCAAACGGCTGAACTGCGTTAAGTGCTTGCTAGGATTGGATTACCACGGAGTACACATGTGCATACAGAGTGAACGAGCAAAAGGTGAGGTGATTGTACCTTGCAGTGATGATTGTCAGTGGTGGTTGTACCTAGCAGTACTGGTGCAATAAAATCATCGGTGACTGTCAGTAGGATGACATTGCATGAACGCAATTGCATGTTCGATCTATAGAGTTTTTTTGCTAGCACAAATGTCCGTGCGTTTCAATGGGAGAAAATACCAGTCCTTATGAAACACGGTTGGCCAAGTCGAGGAACTATGTTTCGAGGCAACGATCACTGATGACAAAAAGAAGTATCATTTGAGGATCACGACGCAGAGTTTAGGACATGGGGTATGATTCCGAGTAAATTAATCCGATTGACAACAATTTTTAATGGAACAACTTCATCTATTTATCAACCATCGTGGCGGAATAAACAACATCCGAAATAATATAATTTACATCAATGTCGTGTATTGCAACTGGATAAAAATTCATGGCACTCCAACACTCCTAGCTAAACCAATTATCTAAGAAAACAATAAGTATTAAAATACCCCTAATATGAACAAGAATTCTTTCAAGCTGACCATCTTTGTGAAAAGTCGGG
>NW_021175898.1:0-2700 GCF_002162155.2 Triticum dicoccoides
GCCTGTCGCCCACCGCTTCCGCTCCCACCGCCCCTGCTTCCGCCGCCTCACTTGCCATATTGGCCGTCACCCTCCGCAAGGCAGGCCCTGCTATTCGGTATCAGTTGGGTCACGCCCGTCGCCTCCCATGCCCTCGATGATGGCCTGGACGCCCGCTGCCCTAGCTGCTCCTTGTGATGCCTCCTTCGGCGTGCTGGTGCCCCCTGCATCGATCTCAGCTCCGGTGGCGATCCTCGTCCCTCCGCCCTATTCCCCTGCCCCGATTCCCCTGGTCGTTCTAGATCTGATGGGACCAGATCTGGCTACTCCACTGGTGTAGGCGAGCCGCCGCACAGTGGCTGCTGCTGGGATGGGTGTCGAGCTTGTGGGCCCTCCTCACGGGCTTCAGCATGCCA
Source organism: Triticum dicoccoides (assembly GCF_002162155.2). NCBI lineage: Eukaryota > Viridiplantae > Streptophyta > Magnoliopsida > Poales > Poaceae > Triticum > Triticum dicoccoides. The sequence continues at coordinate 396 of NW_021175898.1, forward strand.
CTGTCCAAGAGGTGTAGGAGCTTTTGTCGCTGCCATCGTGCTTGGACCTGTCGTGTCTTCCGCTGGATGGAGACGGCGGTGCGGACCTGGCGCTGCTGACACTGGAGGCAGCGTCCTTGCTGGAGCTGGAGGTGTTGCCTTCTTGCTCCAGCTGTTGTAGCTCTATCCCAGACCCACCTGACAAATGAGCCCCACCTAGGTCAAAACGGCCGTTGACTTGAGAAGCGGGTTGAGACAAACCAGCCAGGGGGTTGTTTTGTGCGGTTTGGGTTAGTTGGGGGGTTCGAAGAAGCAGAAAATACACCGGGGGTAAAGTAAACCACATACTTTATTCAGGGTAATAAAATGGACTTTTTTCTTGGTAGAGTAGGTTGTTCATTGCAAAAATGGAAGAGTAGCGTGGTGAAGACAAGAAGGAACTGCAGGTACTGAATTTGGAGGTCGCATCTCTTTACTGATGCTATGCTCTTTCAAGCTTTTGTTATCATTTGTGTAAAGCATGCCAGCTTCGCCTTGTGTACTTGCAGGGAAGGACAGTTAACTTGACACTGCACCGATTTAGCTGATCACTATCTTGCTGCCAGTAAGAATGTCGGTGGAGTACTTGCAAGATGATGATGCAGGTCTTGAGATCACTAAAAAGCCAACAGTTGGCTTCTCGAAATTGTCTGTCTTCCATCTGAAAAATGATGCATCATTTCTCTGGGTCTATTTACCCTGCAACCAGCTCTAAAAATCAAGCAGTATTCAACTGTGATCCACTTGTGCTAAAATTCTAAAACCTAACTAGAAATGATGAACAAGGCACTTCAATTCTGCATGACAAACATCGATCTGCAGAAGTGGAATCACAAGCCTGCACACAGAAGTAGATTACTCAACCGATACACTTCTCCTTCTGGACATATACAGGTCGCAACACAGAAGCACATTACTCATCGATACTATCCTAGTACTGTACAGAGTATAATTAGTATGTCATCCCCGACTATGAACAAAGAAAAGCCGAATAAGACTTGTAATTCAAAACTTTGTTACAGAGTTACAACATAGATGGCGTCCTATACTTGACGGCATATTTCCATTTTACAGTCAGTAGGTACTCCACAATTAGAAAGAAAGGAAATCTTCATTTGATCTCTAGTACATAGAATCTTTTGGTTCTTGCCTCCTTGAGTATTTCTTGTTTTGGAAATGGAGGATATACCCAGGCCTCAGCATCTGGACGATGCATGCAGCCATTTTATTAGTTATTCACAAAGACCTTACAGAGTAATACATCATTATGCCTGAAGCCACGATCTTGGCAACGCACTTGTCGCTACTCATATCCCCTTAATGAAGGAGTGCGAAATGTCAGAGCCTTATACCAAGTAGACATCGCACCAAAACCTAACATCTATAGTCGGACGCCCCAACCAAGCCACAATGCGAGGATTGGGTTACACACCGGTCTGCCTCCTTGAGTATTCTTGGCATGGTTGATTCCTCGCTACTACTAAGCTAATGCTAGACGATTTGGTTGGTTTCAGAGACATACAAGGTACACATAGCTGTGAAGGCTGGCTTTCTGACATTGTGGACCGCCCTGCTGCAACTGGAATGGTCCTGGACGGCTTTCTCCTTCCCCAAAACACATGCATCGTGTCTACCCCCATCAAATCCACTTGCAAACGGCTGAACTGCGTTAAGTGCTTGCTAGGATTGGATTACCACGGAGTACACATGTGCATACAGAGTGAACGAGCAAAAGGTGAGGTGATTGTACCTTGCAGTGATGATTGTCAGTGGTGGTTGTACCTAGCAGTACTGGTGCAATAAAATCATCGGTGACTGTCAGTAGGATGACATTGCATGAACGCAATTGCATGTTCGATCTATAGAGTTTTTTTGCTAGCACAAATGTCCGTGCGTTTCAATGGGAGAAAATACCAGTCCTTATGAAACACGGTTGGCCAAGTCGAGGAACTATGTTTCGAGGCAACGATCACTGATGACAAAAAGAAGTATCATTTGAGGATCACGACGCAGAGTTTAGGACATGGGGTATGATTCCGAGTAAATTAATCCGATTGACAACAATTTTTAATGGAACAACTTCATCTATTTATCAACCATCGTGGCGGAATAAACAACATCCGAAATAATATAATTTACATCAATGTCGTGTATTGCAACTGGATAAAAATTCATGGCACTCCAACACTCCTAGCTAAACCAATTATCTAAGAAAACAATAAGTATTAAAATACCCCTAATATGAACAAGAATTCTTTCAAGCTGACCATCTTTGTGAAAAGTCGGG
>NW_021175899.1:0-509 GCF_002162155.2 Triticum dicoccoides
GAGACGAGCACGTGACACCACTGCCACCCTGTCTTAGCGTAACGCGAGTCGAGGCGGACGTCGTCGCGGTAGCAACGACGGACGCCGAGACGAGCATGTGACACCACTGCCACCCTGTCTTAGCGTAACGCGAGTCGAGGCAGACGTCGTCGTGGTAGCGATGACGGACGCCGAGACAAGCACGTGACACCACTCCCACCCTGTCTTAGCGTAACGCGAGTCGAGGCGGACGTCGTCTCGGTAGCGACAACGGACGCCGAGACGAGCACGTGACACCACTCCCACCCTGTCTTAGCGTAACGCGAGTCGAGGCGGACGTCGTCGCGGTAGCGACGACGGACGTCGAGACGAGCACGTGACACCATTCCCAACCTGTCTTAACGTAACGCGAGTCGAGGCGGACGTCCTCGCGGTAGCGACGACGGACGCCGAGACGAGCACGTGACACCATTCCCACCATGTCTTAGCGTAACGCGAGTCGAGGCGGACGTCGTCGCGGTAGCGACGAC
>NW_021175900.1:0-1564 GCF_002162155.2 Triticum dicoccoides
AGCGTCAGTCCGGGTTAGTTTCATTCAAATCATGCAAATTAGAGTCCAAAACAAGGGCAAAAGTGTTTAGAAAAGTAGATATGTTGGAGACGTATCAATTCCCCCAAGCTTAAACCTTTGCTTGTCCTCAAGCAATTCAGTTGATAAATTGAAAGTGATAAAGGAAAACTTTTACAAACTCTATATGCTCTTGTTGTTGTAAACATGAAAAGCCAGCATTCAAGTTTCAGCAAATATTATGAACTAACCATACTCACAATAACACTTATCTCTCTCAATCACTCATATCAATAGCATAATCGGCTAGCGAGCCATAATAATAAAACTTGGTTGACAACACTTTCTCAAAATAATTATAACATAATATAACAAAATGGTATCTCGCTAGCCCTTTCTGAGACCGCAAAACATAAATGCAGAGCACCTTTAAAGATCAAGGACTGACTAAACATGTTAATTCATGGTAAAAGAGATCCAGTCAAGTCATACGCAATATAAACCAATAATAATGAATGCAAATGACAGTGTGCTCTCCAGCGGGTGCTTTTAATAAGAAAGGTGATGACTCAACATAAAAATAAATAGATAGGCCATTCGCAGAGGGAAGCAGGGATTTGTAGAGGTGCTAGAGCTTGATTTTAAGATAGAGATTGAATAACATTTTGAGCGGCATACTTTCACTGTCAACGCAATATCTATGAGATGGCTGTATCTTCCATACTACATGCATTATAGGCAGTTCCCAAACAGAATGGTAAAGGTTTATACTCCCCCAACCACCAACAAGCATCAATCAATGGCTTGCTCGAAACAACAACTGCCTCCAACTAACAACAGACCTGCGGGAGTTTTGTTCAATTATTTTGATTTGCTTTGATCTTTTTGGGTCATGGGACTGGGCATCCCGGTTACCGACCCTTTCTCATGAATGAGGAGCGGAGTCCTCTCCTCGCGAGAATAACCCACCTAGCATGGAAGATATAGGCATCCCTAGTTGTAACATGAGCTGCTAGAGCATACAAAGTAGAATTTCATTTGAAGGTTTGGAGTTCGGCACATACAAATTTACTTGGAACGGCAGGTAGATACCACATATAGGAAGGTATAGTGGACTCATATGGAACAACTTTGGGGTTCAAGGAGTTTGGATGCACAAGCACTATTCCTGCTTAGTACAGGTGAAGGCTAGCAAAAGACTAGGAAGCGACCAACTGAGAGAGCGACAACAATCAGAAACATACATTAAAATTAATTCACACCGAATACAAGCATGAGTAGGATATAATCCACCATGAACATAAATATCGTGAAGGCTATGTTGATTTGTTTTCAACTACATGCGTGAACATGTGCGAAGTCTATGTTAATTCACACCAATTATACTTTGCTTTTTCCTTCTCTTTCGATTGTTTTTCCTGAGAGCTTTATCTAGAAGAGCCTCTCAAAAGTTTCCTTAGCATTTTCTGAAAAAACCTGAAATTTTAGTAACTTCAAGACAAAAGTGCATAAAACTAACAAGATTGATAGCAACTACTCCTACAAGTGCCTAGAGCCTATATCCTAC
>NW_021175901.1:0-2121 GCF_002162155.2 Triticum dicoccoides
GGAATAACAAATATGGGCCAGCAGCTGTATGGATTAGACGACATACCATATGGATTGAACCCATCACCTGTTATAGCAATTCTGACATTCCCAGCCTCGGCTGCTTCCTCCGGGTACTTTATATCGAATGACTTCCATGCTTCACCTTCTGATGTATGTACAATTTTTTTTGGATTGTACCTTTTCCCTTCCTTGTGCCACTTCATCATTTTGGCAGACTCCTCGGTGATGAAAAGGCGCTGCAGTCTTTTTATAAAATCAAGATACCGAAGAACCTTCACAGGGATTTTTAGCTGCCGCTTCTGACCATGCTTATCGACCACCTCAATATACCGAGAGGAACCGCACTTCCTACAGTAGTTGTCATCCGCATACTCATGTCTAAACAAAAGGCAATTCTTTGGACAAACATGTATTTTCTCATAGTCCATGGAGAGCGCCTTCATGATTTTCTCCGTACCGTACATGGTTTTCGGCAGTTCATGGCCCTCGGGCAGGCTGTTAGCCCATACTCCCAGAAATGCTTCGAAGCAACCTCAGCTACAGCCGTACTCAGCCTTCACTGCCATCAGTTGCGAGATGGCATCCAGCACAGACAGCTTGGCACCCTCATAGAGAGGTTTCTTTGACGAGGCCAAGATTTCCAGGAAGGCCTTTGCGGTTTCCTCCGGCTCCTCCGGTTCATTCGCTGAATGTGACGGAGGTGTCGGCTGTGCAGCAAAGACATCATCTAGAATGTCTCTAACCCCATCGTCCTCATAACCAGCGATGCGTTGTCGTATCACATCCTCTCTACCACGGTCCCGCTGGGCAAAGTTCATCGGCATATTAAAGTTGGGCATAAATCCATGCGTGCGAAGGTGCTTAGTCATCTCACTCTTATCTCTGCGGATATGTCTCTTACATCTGGCACACGGGCATTCTGGCACCATCCTCATTGGACTACGGAATATCTCTTTCAAAAACACATCAGTTTTCTCGACCCACTCTGTTGTTACTTGATTCCGACGGAAAAACCCACTATACATCCACTGATTATCTGCCATCTCTGCTTTATTGGAAGCCACATAACAAAATTAAGGATTCATTTTAATTACTAACATCGATATTTTATTTTTTACAAGGTTGACGAGTAATCCACCTACATCTCTAATAGGTAAAGATGGGTCCTAATCCCACCCGAAAATGTGTAGATTGAGTACGGTCCATGCTCTACCCCATTCCGAGACAAAATTTCGGCAGCACCTCCCCGCTGTTCTCCAAATACACGTCTCGGCAAAATGCCGAGAGAATGTGCATCCGGAGAACAACAGGGAGGCGCCGCCGAAATCCTGTCTCGGAACGGGGTAGAGCATGAACAACGTACCCAATCTACACATCCTCGGGCTGTCCGTGGAAAGCGCTGGACAATCCGAAAGAGCTGCGGTGATAAATATGCAATTGAATGCATATTTATCGATGCAACCCTTTCGGACGGGAGACCTAGGTTACGCGACTTGATGTGAAAATTCAATCTAGTGACATGGAAAAAAAAAGTGGACGAGGTCATGGAATTGTTGCTCACCCTCCGATGTAGTCGATCAAAGGAGAGGGACGATCGTGGACCAACACCTCCAACGTCGATGATCACTCCACGAAGATGGAACACCACAGATCCTGTTAATTACACCGAGTGAAAAAAAATTAGGTCATCATATCACATTAACCATTTGGCACAACATTATGAATCGACATGAAACAACATGTCAAATTGCAAAAAAAATCTTTATTAAGTATTTTAGAAACCATGTGCCTTGATTTGCTTCTTATATATGAATCAACATTACCAAAACACTATCTTGACCAATATCCATCCATCTATCACAAACTTGCCCAACATCTAATTCATCTATATTCACAAACTTAGTAAAAACTATCTAGTATGTATCTAAATACCTAATAAAACTACACAAAACTATCTAATATGTATCCATCCATCTATCTATTCATCTAGCATCCATCTATCTATTCATCTAGCATCCATCCATCTATCTAGCATCTATCTATTCATCCAGCCACCATGAACACAAGCAATGGCAACAACGATTTGTGGGAGGGGGTGCTCACTGGGGCTGGGAGGGG
>NW_021175902.1:0-957 GCF_002162155.2 Triticum dicoccoides
TGACTAATGCATGGCTTTTAGGGTGCCTCGGTGTCGATAAAAACCGAAATGATGAAAGGTTAGGCTTTTAGGGTGCCTTGGCGTCGAAAAACCCTCAATGATAAAAGCTTAGATTTTAGGATGCCTCGGTGTCGACAAACCCTAAATGATGAGACCATGATCTTGTTCCTTGACAATAACCAACTTTTTGACCAAACTTTGTTTCTATTTAGAGAGAAACATGGCCCACAACGATGAGGCCGGGGGTTCGGGCGGCAAGGCATTCTGGGAGCTGTCCCAGGAGATGGAGGAACAACCTCACTTGTATGAGGCCGCCGCCTTCCCCACCGATCCTGAGACCACGGATGGTGCCGCCGAGGATGACCACACTGATGCCACCACTGATGGTGTCGCCGAGGATGCCACCACTGATGATGGCGGCGCACGCACAGATGGCAGCCAACCGAAGAGGCAACGGAAGGACCGTCGCCCGATCGTGCTCCGCACCCTCAAGGAGGAAGTTACTGAAGTGGACTCCAACGGGAATCCAACGGTGCCCGAACGAATAGTCAAGGGGTACTCGCTTCAGCTCGGGTGCATTGTCCGGAGCACCGTCTCGATCAACACCGAGAACCTGAGGCATCCTAACCGAGGGAATTTGCGCAACCTCCTCTTCACGAAGCTGCACGAACGATACAAGTTCCCCGCTGAATTTGAAAACACAAGCCTCAAAGGGAATAAAGTGAACAATGCTGCCCTCACGAAGATGAGCAAGGCCCTGTCTACTTGGAAAAGCAATGTGAAGAGAATGATCGAGAAAGGTGAGAGTTATCAGAAGATCAAGGAGAAAAATCCTTCGATCACCGAAGATGACTACAACGACTTCAAGATCAATTGCTCGAGCACCGCAAGCTCCCAATCAAGTGAGTGGGGGAAACAAATGCGGGAGCTGAACATAGGGGAACACACACTCGGTCC
>NW_021175903.1:0-1076 GCF_002162155.2 Triticum dicoccoides
CTAAGTTATCACAAATCCTACCGAGTGAAGAGCAAACCTCTCACTCGGGGGCTTAGCTGCAGCCCAGCGCTCGCCTAAGTTATCAGAAATCCTACCGAGTGAAGAGCAAACCTCTCACTCGGAGGCTTAGCTGCAGTCCAAGTACTCGCCTAAGTTATCAGAAATCCTACCGAGTGAAGAGCAAACCTCTCACTCGGAGGCTTAGCTGCAGTCCAAGTACTCGCCTAAGTTATCAAAATTCCTACCGAGTGAAGAGCAAACCTCTCACTCGGGGGCTTAGCTGCAGCCCAGCGCTCGCCTAAGTGGACTAAGGAATAAGTCGATTGCAGTAAGCCCCGCTTTGAACCTGCAAAAGACATTTCGAGCCAAAAGCAATCATATTCAAACACCAAATTCAAGTTCGGATCGATACCTAAAGGAACCGAAAGTGCTCAGGCGCTAAGCCCGTTAAGGTTTATCAGTTACAACTCCACTCGGCATACCGAGGCAAATTTAAAGCGTCGAGTTTAGAAGAAGTTTTTTACCCCTCCTGTGGAGGGCTGGAAGGTGCAACAAACTCATCAAGATCAATTCCATCTGCGATCCGAGTGGCAGCCGCAAGGAAAGTTTCCATAAAGGACCTGAAGTCGTGTTTCTTGGTGTTGGCCACTCGGAGGGCCGCCAGCTTGTCTTCTCGCGCATCTTTGCAGTGGACTCGGGCCAGACACAGAGCAACATCTGCACCGCACCGAGCCGAGGACTTTTTCCACTCCTGCACTCGACCAGGGATCGTGTTCAAGCGAGCCATCAGCGACTCGAGGTCGTTCTGAAGTGTCTCCCCGGGCCAGAGCGTCGAGTCGATGCGAGATGTGGCGACCTTCAGCCTTGCAAGATAGTCCACGACAGCTGCAACACGGGACTCCAGTCGGAAAACATTCATGGCAACTTCGTCATCCATCGGAGAATTGACGGGGTCAAGGTTTGGTTCCAGCCGGCTAGTTTCTTCTTCAAAGTTTTGACAAAATTCTGCAAGGACGATCACCGAGTCAAGGCGATGGTCGAATGGAAAAACCACGGTTGGAAATGATCGCCGAGCA
>NW_021175904.1:0-1512 GCF_002162155.2 Triticum dicoccoides
ACAACAACAACAACAAGAACAACAACAAGAAAGCATTTAGTCCCAAACAAGTTGGGGTAGGCTAGAGGTGAAACCCATAAGATCTCGCGACCAACATCAAAGACGCATGGTAATGCACTGAATTTTCTGGTCAAAAACACAAGCAGCAGCAAGAATCTCGGACGCGCAAGAAGTCAATAAGCCCAAACAGAACGAGATGATCCTTCATCGCTGCGCCCTCCATCTACATCCCACCACTCGCCATGGCACCTGACCGCCGCGTACAAAACAACACCTCCAATAAGGAATGCTACGCCAAAAAAATGAAGAACTTTCAAAAGCACAAAAAAAATTGATTTGTAAAGGCGTCGACCGTCACCGCGCCAAGCGTCCAAAGTCCCAAGTCTAAGTCACGAATATTCCACGCGAGTGCACGCGCTATTTAGACTCAACATGAGACTAACTAAACATTGTAGAGAGCAAGTGACAGTCTTCCTTATATGTTGGTGCCAACCTCCTCCCCACCCTGAGGTGGGACTAATACAACCACTCGTCATCACCTTGGGTTGCAGGGCATGTGCTACTAACTCAAGGCTACCGCAGATGGGCCAATTATTGTGCACTAGGCCTAGTGGTGAAGTGGTCTTGTGAAAAAGAGGTGAAGTACAAACATGCGATTGCTCAGATAGAACACTAAGCATTTGCCTTTTTCCTTCTCGAATGTGTAGGACCCATCAAATCAAGTTAGGTTATGCCATTTGTTTATTTTTCATTCCTTTTTCTATTTGTTTATCTTTTATAGGATAAGGATTATACTATTATTTTTCTTTTTCTTTCTTTCTTCTATTTGTTTCTTTTGCATGGACAAGAGAGACGCCCCGACTATGACTAAGGCTGCGGATTCGGCCGTAACAAACCTGCACACCGGCGCCATCAAAACCATCATCGACGAGGCTTTCCCATAAGCACCAAAGTGTAAAGGATAATTCAAACAGAATGCTTTCATCACTTCACTTTTGAATGCATACAAGCTCAAATGTAAAATTTACGGACGTGAACACTGGCCGGTAGACATCCGCGTTGTGCTTGTGCCCCCTTCTGCTCTATTGTCTTCATGGTTTAGCTAATCAAGAGCACCTGTCAAGAAAATATATAAAAGCACTTGAAGAATATATATGGGAATTATTTGATGTGCCCCCTTCTAATCTGCAAGTGTCCTATGTACATCATGTGGCTTTGTAGGTTTGTGTTGGACATCAAAAAAGTTGTAGAATGAGATGGTTCGGACAAACCACTTGTAGAGCTCCTTGACAACCTCTAGCCCTTCACACATCATCCCTACATCAGGCTTCCGTTTCTCATCGCATCTCAAAGCAAAAGACAACTAATATTCAGTACTGTATTTAATACTTCCAAATTATGCTAAGTAAGCAGACCATGTATAACTACCTAGCTAATGATGATTGCCTACCTTCAGAATCTGGTTATAATAAGGACATGAAAGACGCATGATACAAACACAACAACAACCAC
>NW_021175905.1:0-825 GCF_002162155.2 Triticum dicoccoides
AGCTCGATGACGATCCCCGGACTCCGATCCAGCAAAGTGTCGGGGAAGAGTTTCGTCAGCACGACGGCGTGGTGACGATCTTGATGAACTACAGCAGCAGGGCTTCGCCTAAACTCCGCTACAGTATTATCGAGGAATATGGTGGCAGGGGGCACCGCACACGGCTAAGGAATCGATCACGTGGATCAACTTGTGTCAACTTGTGTGTTTAGAGGTGCCCCTGCCTCCGTATATAAAGGAGGAGAGGAGGGGAGGCTGGCCGGCCAAAGAGGGAGGCGCAGGAGAGTCCTACTCCCTCTGGGAGTAGGATTCCTCCCCCCAATCCTAGTCCAACTAGGATTCCTCGGAGGGGAAGGGAGAGAGGGGGGCCGGCCACCTTCTCCTAGTCCTAATAGGACTAGGGGAGGGGAGAGAAGCGCAGCCACCTTGGGCTGCCCCTTTCTCCTTTCCACTAAGGCCCATGATGGCCCATATGGCTCCCGGGGGGTTCCGGTAACCTCCCGGTAACCCGGTAAAATCCCGATTTCACCCGGAACACTTCCGATGTCCAAACATAGGCTCCCAATATATCAATCTTTACGTCTCGACCATTTCGAGACTCCTCGTCATGTCCGTGATCACATCCGGGACTCCGAACAACCTTCGGTACATCAAAATGCATAAACTCATAATATAACTGTCATCGTAACCTTAAGCGTGCGGACCCTACGGGTTCGAGAACAATGTAGACATGACCGAGACATGTCTCTGGTCAATAACCAATAGCGGGACCTGGATGCCCATATTGGCTCCTACATATTCTACGAAGATCTTTATCGGTCAGAC
>NW_021175906.1:0-2777 GCF_002162155.2 Triticum dicoccoides
GATCGACATGGATCAACTGAAGACAAATGCCAACAGAATCCTGTGAGATCCATCGGAGAAAAACCTCTATACGCCCTACGATGATACTAGAAGCACCACCGGGGCGGGGGCTATGCGGGGAGAATCTTATTCCATCTTTAAAGAGCCGGCGGCGCCTCATCTCTCTGAGCAAGACACCAACTCTAAGAAAGCTCAAAAAAGCATCCAAAAATGAAGCTCTAACGCTAGCAAGGGCCAAAGATCCACCACGCCTCAATGGCCCTAAGGCCACAGGAGATGAGGCAGACCAGCACCGGCGCCAACGTGGGGTAGGAGGAACCCTAGCCGTGGCTGGGTACGAGGGTTCTTGCCCTGGCTGCCGGGGATCATGAGTTTGTTCCTACTTCCTCCCTCCATATATATAGGGTCTAATTCCATACTGTCTTTAACTATTGACAAGCTTAATAGTATATAAGATGTATAATGTAAAAATTATATCATTGAAAACTCCTTTCACGTTTAATGGTATGATTTGTGTAACTTGCTCTAACATATGGTCAAATTAGGCTCGAAAAATGCATTAGGCCGATAGAGAGAGTGAAGATTGAGCGTAATCAAAATAGGCCTGCCCTCTGTCTGGCTAATTATGGTAGAACGAGATAGCACCGCCTTCTAGTTGCGTCAGAATCCAAATTGTATTTCAAAGCTAATTTTAGTTGATTGTAACACTATTTTCTTAGAATAAAAATCACGTAACAAAACGTGTGGCATGAGCCTGCACAGCTGCACCTAGAGATTATAGCGGAGTTTGGCCCAAAAGAGTTAACGCGATTCTCCACTGGTTAATCAAGGCAAGGTTTGGTTGTTTGTATGTAGTGTTAGAAGAAAGGATGAGGGATTGTTGTGGAATATGATGGATGTATTATTGAGCCTCGAGGGCGAGTATATATTGAGTACAAGATTTGGAGGGCAAGAGACCTCTCCTGGAGATAAGGTAGGAGAAGGATTACAAATCCTAGAGTACCAAATACAAGTAACCCAAATATATTTCTAACATCCCCCGCAGTCGTAGCGGGAGCGTTGTGGACGGTGTCACATCGTGGACGCATTGACTGGAGAGAATAGCAGCCGACGGGACGGTCGGCCTTCATGATTGCCACCGAGGGCCGTGCCGCCCGTACCTAGGATTCATCCGCCGGTCGTGTTGACCGGCTGCTCTAAAGAGTCTTTTCCCAAGACCTTGCTCCGGGTTTTTCTCTCTCCCGTCGGTCATCTTAATCGGCGTTTCCTTTTTGGTTTTCCGATCTATGCTTGATCGGTTTGCGTCGCCCGCCGCCGCCATCGACCCCCGTGCGCCTCTACTCCGATACCGTCGCGACCGGCCGGCTCCTTCATCGACCCGGCGGCCTCGCGCAACAAGCGGCCCCTCACGGCCGTCGTCTGCGCGCCGGCCCGCCCGTCGATCTACGCCGACCGTCTCCGCCCTCTACGACCGGGACACCTGCATCGCCTCCACCCGGCGGCCAATCATAGCCGCCGCTCGCGCGCCAACCCGCCAATCGATCCATGCCACCCGCCTACGCCATGTCCGGCGGCCCTACGGGTTGCCTCGCCAGCCTCGTCCCCGGCTGCGTCAGGCTGGCTGCGTTAAGCCCGGCGGCGGCCTCGAGCTCAAGCGCCGCTGCACAGTTGGTCGCTCAGGCCTCGCTCCCCGGGCGCTGGCGCTGCTTTGCAGCCCGGGTGCCGGTGCTGATGCACGCCGGCTTCATCTCGGACTCCGCCACCACCCCGCCTCCACCGAGCGGCGTCCACGACCTCGCGCGCGATCGGATTGATCACCCGCTCGCCGCCGCGATCCGCCTCATCTACTCCGAGCGACCAACCTGGCCAGTCGGTTGCGCTCGCCTCCGCAGGCCCGTGAAGATGGTCCCGAGTTCAGCGCGCCCCTCTACTAATCGAGCAACCGGTTGTCAGGACCCCTACTCAATGGCACACCGATCTAGCATGTAACACCTCATATCACTTTGCGGCCTCATGCACAGTATTCCCACGGGTGTCGCCTTACCAGGCTCGGGACCGTTTGCGTCTTTTGGCACACGTATATGATAGTGTCGCTAGCATCCATATGACAAGGAGCCCGGGCTGACATGGCTAGTCGTGAACCCAAAGTGGCACTAACTTACAGGGAGAGGCATACATGACCCAGCAACGAACGTGTCAGTCAACAGCGAGTGAATACGGGCTGTAGCAACTGGGCTAGCAGGACTCCGATAAACCGGGCTGTAGCAGGGTAACAGGACTCCGGTAGACACCGCATGACATTTCCCAGAAGGGACAGACACAGGAACGAAAAAGGACACATGCCGGCAAGCCTAAGTGTTCCAGAGCAGTAGCAAGCTACCAAGGCTCAGTGGAAGCACTAGGAGATATTTCCCGGTAAGAGAGGCTACAAAGGATAAACAACTAGATAGTCAGATCCCACACATACCAAGCATTTCAATAACATACACACAATATGCTCGATATGTGCAAATACAACATGGCATCACAACATGACTCTACAATTAAAGTATTTTATTCAATAGGCTCCGAGGATCGAGATATTACAAGCATGGGTCTCATGACCTAGCATTCAGAGCACATAAGTCAAAGCACAAGCGGAAGCTTAACATGTCTGAGTACAGACATCTACAAATGAAAAAGGCTGAGAAGCCTGACTATCTACCAGATCCTGCCGAGGGCACAAGATCGTAGCTGAGGTAACAAGCTAACCGTCGAAGTCCACGTGGAACTACTAG
>NW_021175907.1:0-2114 GCF_002162155.2 Triticum dicoccoides
ATCTACCCACCAAAGTGACAGACATTTATCACCGAGATTGAAAAATCATCAGAGATACACACTAAAAGGGACAACAAAAACAAGCACCAATTGGCATACATATTTGACGCACCTCTGCCTTTGAACTGCATGTATGTGGCGCACACGACGCCCACCCGAAGTTTGGCGAAGTTCCTATAGACAGAGGATAAGCAAAGAGTAAGCCCAATTTGAGCGATTTCAAGAGGAAATTCATCGTTTATTACTTTTTCTGATGGAGCGAGATTCAAAATAACAAAATCTTGCACTCACTGTGTCACGAGGTCGTGCGTGGATGCCATCCGCGGCGACCAACGCATCCACCTCCCGAAGCGCCGCGCCTGGAGCGCGCCCATGTAGGCGGTCGCATCGTAGCCCGCGTCCCCGCTGGCGTCGAGCGCGAGGGAGACGGCGAGCTCGCCCCCGCCCTCCTCCGCCAGAGAGCGCTCGCCGGCGGCGGAGGCAAGGAGCTGCTGGTCCTGGGCGGACTTGCCAGAGAGCAGGAGGAACGTGGTGGCGGCTGGGGCTCCGCCGCTGCTGCTATGCTCGGCTGCGGGGGCGGGAGCGGCGACCCGGCGCGCACATCGATGGGGAGGCTGGCCAGCGCCGGCGGCGGCTCTAATCGGTCCTCGGCGGCGGCAGATCGTCTCGGATCTCGACGGCGGCTCGTATTGGAGTAGAGATGGGATCGAGAGGAGTCGGCAATGAAGGATGGGATCGATGGAGCGTTTTTTCTGCCGGGTGTGGGGTTTTTTTTGGCCTGCGTGGGGTGGGGTGGGGGTGAGGACGAAAAAAAACCAGCGAAAAAAAAACCGGACGAAAATGGTGGGACGAAAATAAAACCCGGAACGCGGACTACCAACTGAGACATTACGAGTAGAGATATCTCATAAGCCGATGGGACGAAATGGTGTTGCTCCGTTGAACACAGTTTAGGAGCTAATTGATGAGTACACGGGCGACTGGAATGTTCAAATTATTTGTGAATTTTTTTCTCCAACCGTGCTGAAGCAATCCTTAACATCCCTTTAAATCCGGCAGGTGGCGAGGATTCACTTGCATGGGCTTTGGAAAAGTCTAGCATCTATACTGTAAAATTGGTGTATCGCTCTCTAATAACTCGAAACGAGCATATTACTCTATAAGAAGGAAAGACTACAGAAACTTCTTCAGCGAATAAACAGTTGTGAAGTACCCTTTGGAAGTTTTATGTGTTTCCTAAGGTGCGAGTCTTTTGGTGGAGAGTGTTGCGCGACATCCTACTAGACTCAAGTTCCGACAAATAAAGCCAATTGGCAGGTGTGATGTGTGCCAGGCCATGGAAGAGAACCATATGTATGCATTGATAAGTTGCTCTCACGTGAAGAGCTTTTTGGTTGCAGCAAGGGAACGGTTTGACCTTCGCTTGCCTTGCCTACACCCAGACACTCAAGATATCTTGCTTGATCAAATGCTCAATGATGAGAGAGATGCAAGATTATCACCATTATATATTTAATTTGGTCACCTCGAAGCCGATGGACACATGATCAACACGGCTATAACCCGTTATAGGCAATCAAATGAGTACATAAATTTTTGTCCATTCTGGACATGCCTGTTAACCGAACCAAGAATTTGGTACATCAAAACTGGCGGCCACCTGATCCTAGTTGGGTCACTATCAGTACTGATAGTTTGGTTAACTCTGATGCTTGGAAGGGGGAAGCAGGTGGTGTCGCCCGGTCTCACCTGGCTTTCGTTGTTGGTTGGAGCAAACCACTACATGGATCGAAGTTTTTTTTAACATCAACACAGACACAAGCGTCTATATACACGCGCATACATTCACCCCTATGAACGCGCTTACGCACACCTTACCCCTATGAGCACCTCCGAAAGACTGAGCTGGCATATCATCTTGAAATTTACGAAGTCACTGTAGGCACCTCGTCGTCAACGGGAACGTCTCCTCTCACTGAATGCGCATCGCCGGAAATCCTGAAATAAATTCAGAAATAAATGCGAGCACCATGATTTAAACCCTAGTGGGTTGACTTGGTAGCTCTTCGAGAAGGTGTTATTTTTCCCCAGCTTCAAAGCTATTCACATATGAT
>NW_021175908.1:0-1925 GCF_002162155.2 Triticum dicoccoides
TATATTTGATATACATGTGATTGATGTGTACCTTACCAGTAATCGTAGTAACTCCTGGGTATTTGATACCGGTGCCGTTGCTCATATTTGTAACTCACAGCAGGAGCTGCGGAATAAACGGAGACTGGCAAAGGACGAGGTGACGATGCGCGTCGGGAATGGTTCCAGAGTCGATGTGATCGCCGTCGGCACGCTGCCTCTACATTTACCTACGGGATTAGTTTTGAACCTTAATAATTGTTATTTAGTGCCAAGTTTGAGCATGAACATTGTATCAGGATCTCGTTTAATACGAGATGGCTACTCATTTAAGTCTGAGAATAATGGTTGTTCGATTTATATGAGAGATATGTTTTATGGTCATGCTCCGATGGTCAATGGTTTATTCTTAATGAATCTCGAGCGTAATATTACACATGTTCATAGTGTAGATGCCAAAAGATTTAAAGTTGATAACGATAGTCCAACATACTTGTGGCACTGCCGCCTTGGTCACATTGGTGTCAAGCGCATGAAGAAGCTCCATGCCGATGGACTTTTAGAGTCTCTTGATTATGAATCGTTTGACACGTGCGAACCATGCCTCTTGGGCAAAATGACCAAGACTCTGTTCTCCGGAACAATGGAGCGAGCAACCAACTTGTTGGAAATCATACATACCGATGTGTGCGGTCCAATGAGCGTTGAGGCTCGCGGAGGATATCATTATGTTCTCACTCTCACAGATGACTTGAGTAGATATGGGTATGTCTACTTAATGAAACACAAGTCTGAGACCTTTGAAAAGTTCAAGGAATTTCAGAATGAGGTAGAGAATCAACGTGACCGAAAGATAAAATTCTTACGATCAGATCGTGGAGGAGAATACTTAAGTCACGAATTTGGTACACACTTAAAGAAATGTGGAATCGTTTCACAGCTCACGCCGCCTGGAACACCTCAGCGAAACGGTGTGTCCGAGCGTCGTAATCGCACTCTATTGGATATGGTGCGGTCTATGATGTCTCTTACCGATTTACCGCTATCATTTTGGGGATACGCTCTAGAGACAGCTACATTCACTTTAAATAGGGCACCGTCTAAATCCGTTGAGACGACACCGTATGAATTATGGTTTGGAAAGAAACCTAAGCTGTCGTTTCTAAAAGTTTGGGGATGCGAAGCTTATGTCAAGAAACTTCAACCTTAAAAGCTCGAACCCAAGTCGGAAAAATGCGTATTCATAGGATACCCTAAGGAAACTGTAGGGTATACCTTCTACTTAAGATCCGAAGGCAAGATCTTTGTTGCCAAGAACGGATGCTTTCTGGAAAAAGAGTTTCTCTCGAAAGAAGTAAGTGGGAGGAAAGTAGAACTCGATGAAGTACTACCTCTTGAGCGGGATAGTGACGCAGCACAGGAAACCGTTCCTGTGATGCCCACACCAACTGAAGAGGAAATCCATGATAATGATCAAGGTACTTTGGATCAAGTTACTGCTGAACTTCGTAGGTCCACAAGGACACGTTCCGCACCAGAGTGGTACGGCAACCCTGTCCTGGAAATCATGTTGTTAGACAACAATGAACCTTCGAACTATGAAGAAGCAATGGCGGGCCCGGATTCCAACAAATGGCTTGAAGCCATGAAATCCGAGATAGAATCCATGTATGAAAACAAAGTATGGACTTTGACAGACTTGCCCGATGATCGGCGAGCGATAGAAAACAAATGGATCTTTAAGAAGAAGATGGACGCGGATGGTAATGTTACCATCTATAAAGCTCGACTTGTCGCTAAGGGTTATCGACAGGTTCAAGGGATTGACTACGACGAGACATTCTCTCCCGTAGCGAAGCTAAAGTCCGTCCGAATCATGTTAGCAATTGCCGCATACTATGATTATGAGATATGGCAGATGGACGTCAAAACAGCATTCCTTAACG
>NW_021175909.1:0-1286 GCF_002162155.2 Triticum dicoccoides
GGCGTAGCCGGGGAGAACATCATCAAGAACCTTCTTGACATTTGTGTAGTCTACGTTCGACTGACGGTCCGGGTCGAAATACGTGGCCATGGAATATTTGGGGCTTAGGAGGATGAGCGTGCAACGTGTGTCACTGCAGAAAACATGGAATGTTAAAAGAAAAACGATCGAAATGTAAGAATTCATATGTTACGGGCCGGTTGAGGGGAGGACTTACTCGGGAAAGTAAGGCACGAGGAAGTTATCCTTATCTTGGTTTACCAGAATGACGCCTTCGAGGTAAGAACTCGCGACTTGCCGGTCCCCAGCGCTGCCCAAGATCTTGGCACGCATGTAGAAGGGGTCGACTATCACGATGTCCGGGGTCTTGTCGCGAATGATCCGCATCTCCATACTCCGCGAAAATAGCCGAACGAAGGCGTAGTGCAGCGGATGAAGGTTCAACATAGCGTGGATGTCATCAAAACGCAGGACGATCGTACGCCCGATGGAGTTATCCACAAAGCCCTTGCCCTCTGGCACCTTGGCCGCGAAAACCGGGTATGCCACATCCTTCTCTCTGAGACGCCGCTTCTCCAAAGAAAGAACACTGTCATGCAGACTCCGCATAGCACCGGTTGCAGCATTGAGCATATTTGTCGGTAGCATCGCCCTACCCGCCACATGCACCCTCCTCGAGATATCCTGTGGTGAAGGTGGCCCGTCCTGAGCATGGATCGTACTCGGTGCCGGCTGGCTCGCACCCTTCTTAGTCTTTCTTTTGCGTGCCTTCTTCTTCTCCTATAATGGGACCGAGTTCTGCTCACAGACCGCCTTCTTGAGTGTGTTGGGGCTGATAATATTTCGCACCTCGCCTATCTGAGGCTCGGTGAATTCGGCAGCTGGAGGCGTCTCCTGAGAGCTGAACGCCAGACGGCGCCTGTTGCAACTTGGCTTCTCCGCGGTACCAGCTAGATCGCACACGTCTTTTGTTGGGTTTGGTTCTTGAGAAGGAGGCCCCATGAAGTCGCCATCGTACCCATGATCGGCAAAGTATTGATCGACGTTGCCAAATGTATCATCGTCGTCGTCGTCGTCGTTCTGATCCTGTGCCATATGCATGTTTGGATCCAGTGGCATAGGGATGTCCGGCACCGTTACGGCGGTCTTGCCATGGGGCCGACTTGGCGCCGGCATGACTGGCGGTGTTGTCTTTGGGGTGGTGTCCCCCGCCCCAAACGAATCTGGCTCTTCGGCCAAAGCAGGGGCCAGCTCAGGCAGGCGCTGAGGGTCATCACGTCATCATC
>NW_021175910.1:0-1201 GCF_002162155.2 Triticum dicoccoides
GTGTCACGGGAGGGAGAGGGAGGCAACCAAAGGCCTTAGGTCTGATTGCTCCTCCTTTTCCCCACTATATATAGGGCCAAGGGAGAGGGGGAGGGCGCAGCCTTGCCCCCTCCTCCAAGGAAGGGGTGCGGCTAGGGATGGGGAGGAGTCCATCCTCCCCAAGGCACCTCGGAGGTGCCTTCCCCCTTTAGGACTCTTCCCTCTCCAAGTTTCCTTGCGCATGGGCCTCTTGGGGCTGGTGCCCTTGGCCCATGTAGGCCAAGGCGCACCCCCTACAGCCCATGTGGCCCCCCGGGGCAGGTGGCCCCACCCGGTGGGCCCCCGGGACCCTTCCGGTGGTCCCGGTACAATACCGATGACCCCGAAACTTATCCCGATGGCCGAAACAGGACTTCCTATATATAAATCTTTACCTCCGGACCATTCCGGAACTCCTCGTGACGTCCGGGATCTCATCCGGGACTCCGAACAACATTCGGTAACCACATACAAGCTTCCTTTATAACCCTAGCGTCACCGAACCTTAAGTGTGTAGACCCTACGGGTTTGGGAGACATGCAGACATGACCGAGACGTTCTCCGGTCAATAACCAACAGCGGGATCTGGATACCCATGTTGGCTCCCACATGTTCCACGATGATCTCATCGGATGAACCACGATGTCAAGGACTCAATCAATCCCGTATACAATTCCCTTTGTCTAGCGGTATGGTACTTGCCCGAGATTCGATCGTCGGTATACCGATACCTTGTTCAATCTCCTTACCGGCAAGTCTCTTTACTCGTTCCGTAACACATCATCCCGTGATCAACCCCTTGGTCACATTGTGCACATTATGATGATGTCCCACCGAGTGGGCCCAGAGATACCTCTCCGTTTACACGGAGTGACAAAATCCCAATCTCGATTCGTGCCAACCCAACAGACACTTTCAGAGATACCCGTAGTGTACCTTTATAGCCACCCAGTTACGTTGTGACGTTTGGCACACCCAAAGCACTCCTACGGTATCCGGGAGTTGCACAATCTCATGGTCTAAGGAAATGATACTTGACATTAGAAAAGCTTTAGCATACGAACTACATGATCTTGTGCTATGCTTAGGATTGGGTCTTGTCCATCACATCATTCTCCTAATGATGTGATCCCATTATCAACGACATCCAATGTCCATGGTCAGGAAACCGTAACCATCTATT